>NW_017972749.1:104740-199751 GCF_001876935.1 Asparagus officinalis
ACGCCCTTGCAATCCTCTGAGCTCTCTTAGATTTCTAGGAGGTTGCAGTTCGTGTATCGCCTTCACCTTATTAGGATCGATATGTATACCTTTAGTGGTGACGACGAATCCAAAGAATTTTCCGCTGGACATTCCAAGGAAGGATTTGGTGGGGTTCATCTTCAATATGTATACCTTTAGTGGTAACAACGAATCTAAGGAATTTTCCGCTGGACATTCCAAGGAAGGATTTAGTGGGGTTCATCTTCAATTGATGACTCCGTATGAGATCGAACATCGTCTTCAAGTCCTTGATGTGATCCTCTTTGTTGCAACTTTTTACAACCAAATCATCAACATAGCATTCGACTGTATTCCTGAGATGTTCTTGGAAAATCATAGTCATTGCTCGCTGGTACGTGGCGCCTGCATTCTTTAGACCGAAAGGCATTACGGTGTAGCAAAAGACCACGAGGGGCGTTCTGAACGCTGTATGCTTCTCGTACATCTGGGTGCAATCTTGATTTGGTTATATCCTGAAAAAACCAAATCCATTAAAAGACATTCTCCTCAATCTCACTAATGTGTTGCGATAAGACATATGTGATTGGGTGGAGGAAAGTCGTCTTTTGGACATGCTGTGTTCAGGTCTCTTTGAAGTCGATAACAGATCCTAATTTTAATTTGCCGGTCTTCTTACATGACGGAACGAATATTCTAGCCAGTCTGGATGTTGCTCTTCTTGGATAAATCCTGATTCGATCAACTTCTTAACCTCTGCCTCAATGGCTTCCATAATCTGCGGACGAAACCGGCTTTGCTGTTGTTTGACAGTATCGAGGCGGTGCATTGCCACATTGGGATCGAGCCCGGGTATATCTTCATAGTTCCACACGAAGACGTCAATATATTCTCTGATGAGAGCAATTAATTCTTCCTTCTCATCCGGGGGAAGACTATCGCTGATGCATATAGGCTTTGGGTTGGCCTCATCACCCATGTTAACTTGGACTATTTTATCTTCAGTGGGGGGTTCTCTCTGTTCGAACCTATCACCATACTACATGTTCAGGTGATGAACCCACGGGTCTTCCCATGTTTGCATTTGATCGTCGTCTTCCATTGTGGACGGATCAGCTGTAACCATGTTCGCCATTAGGGCTTTGAAAGCTTCCCCCAGACTTGTATCGGAGTCCCATTCCGAGGCATCTGACGAATTTCCATCTTTGTATTGCTTAGATGATTGGTCATTAATTAACAAACAGCATTCGTCTTCTGAGGAAGATTCATACCCTAACCCTCGTCCGTATTTATAATAATCATCGGGTTTCCCTTTTGGTACATATGTCGCTTTGGCTGGAGTACGAGGACCTCGATCGAAGTATAGACCTTCTCCGAGTGTGAAATCATACCCCTGCTTTTCCATGAGCTTGCGCGCTTCCGGGCTATACTTAGATAAATGCCGACCAGGTTTGTCATCATCCACATCTTTACTTTGGTAATGGGGAGCTTTTTCCTTTACCGTAAATCACTTCTTTTGCGCCTCTTATTTTGTTCGGAATGACCAGGGTTGTTTCGAAAGAATGCTGGAGGCGTTCCTTTGTTATATAGGACGATCGAAGCGGCATATACAAATCGGGATTATCGTACAATTCTTTTATCACATCATCAAGAGACAGGGAGTACTCTAAATCGTTATTTATTTTATTATTGGCAAGTTGCCAGTTACAACTGCCCTCTGACGATTGTTCATCGTCAAGGTTGATTACAAAGGGTACAATGTCGTTTAAAACATAACCTCCATTGTAATCAAATCCGGCTTCGGTATCAGCTTCTTCTCCTCTGTCCGTGCCATGGGCCGATGATTCAGTATCGGATTCGTTACCATAAAGGAGAGAATCTGTGAAATAATTCTCATACCCTTTGAATGGTTGCTTATCCACGACCACCGTCCTAACCTTGTTATTAGTGTCGACATATTTCAAACACGGATGGAGAGTGGAGGGAATTATAACGTTACTATGGATCCAA
Source organism: Asparagus officinalis (assembly GCF_001876935.1). Classification (NCBI taxonomy): domain Eukaryota; kingdom Viridiplantae; phylum Streptophyta; class Magnoliopsida; order Asparagales; family Asparagaceae; genus Asparagus; species Asparagus officinalis. The sequence continues at coordinate 106,751 of NW_017972749.1, forward strand.
GGCCAACCCAATAGTAAGTTATATGAAGTTTCGGCATCGATCACATAACATGTGACTTCTGTCTTTAAATCTCCCATTTGACACTTTACCCGGATCTTACCCAAGGGTCTTGACCCGCTAGTGTTGAATCCATAGATAACAGTGCCCGTAATTTGCTGACTGGAATGCCAAGGCTATGCATAAGGCGAAGCGGCATAATACTCACAGCGGAACCCGGATCCACTTGGATTCGGTTGACTTTGCTGGAGCCGATGTACCCGATGAAGTATAGCGGTCGATCGTGGTTCGAATTCTTCGTCTGCATATCCTCTTTGGTGAAGGTGATGCAGGGAAGGTTCTTCGCCGCTACTTTGCAGTGTTGAATTGACATTTCTAACTCTTCCGGTGCCGGACTGATTTGAGTCAGAAACACCTCTGAATTGGCCAAAGCTTCTTGCAAGGCCTCCCTGGTTTCCTTGGACAACCGCAGCAACTCATACAGCGTTATCTGTGCTGGAATGTTGGCTAGTTGAGCCATTATATCAAAGACTTGTGGAGTCTTCGAGCTTTCCGGTTTGTCTCTTCCAATCGGGCGACTGAAACGAGACTGCTTCGGATTCTGAACCTCCTGGGGATTCTTCTCTTTCGGTTTATTCACCGGCTGTCGTCGAGCCTCCTCGCCCAGTGTAGGACTCGTAATCACCCCCATCTCCATAAGAGTTTTGGCTGGTCCCCGTTTATTCACCCCCTGCTCACTAGGTGGTGGATAATTATAGTGATACTCATTTCTGCTTCTAGTGGCGAAGACTTCTTGTTCTTCTTCGGAGAGCGGGAAAGTAGGAGCTTCATCGCCATCCTCCTTGAAGATTGCGGATGTAGCATTGCAAGACTTACCTTTACTCTTTCTTCTCGAGGAAGTCACCCACTGTTCATCTTCAATGAGATCGGGATGAACCTAGAGGATTTCGCCGTTTGGGGTTGTGTGTGGCACAAGTCCTTTTTGGCGCTGTCCATGTGGGTCATCGTTCACTGTCTTCATTCCTACTTTGGTGATGCGCTCTGGTTTGAACCATGTTGTGGGCACCGATCCAAAGCTGATTAACACTGCGTTCGCTCCGACATTCTTGGACGGCTTCGGGGTTATGACGCCTACATCAATTAGCGCCTGGATCTTGTCCTTAAGGTGATAGCACGACTTGGTAGGGTGATGGACCACTCTATGGTATGCGCAATACTTCAGATCCGTCACCTTGCTTGCCCCTTCTTGATCCACGATCGCAGGCAGCTGGATTTTGTTATTCTCCAATAGGTACTTAAAGATACTGGGAACTTCGTCATCTTTGAAGGAATACACTTTAGGAAACCTCGGCTCCGAAGATTTCTGCTTCTGAGGCCGTTGTTGCCATTGCCCACGAGATTGTTGTGGTGCTTGTTGCTGCTGCTGTTGCTGAGGTTGCAATTGGAAAGTTTGATTAGCATCAACTGCATTAGCATGTGCCTTACCTTTCTCTCGTGGGTCGAAATTCTGTTGCGGAGCATTATTCGCATGTTGGCCTCTTTCCGCCTTCTTTCTTCTGAGGAACTGCTCGGCTTGCTCTCCTCGGACCTTCAAATCCTTCCAGGTTTTGGACGGTGCTGTCCCCATTGCTTCCAACACGTCCAGTGCGAGGTTGTTGTGGCAAGTCTGGAGAATAAACTCCTCAGTGATCGGGTCCCGGCAGTTCATCGCCTTGTTCCGGAACCTCTTGACGAAGGTGTCGACCAATCCCCCGTCCTTTTGTTTCTCATCAAGCAATGACCCGATGGATATCTCGGTGTCGTCGTCGAAGAAATTAGCGAGGAACTTAGTCTCCATGTCGTCCCAGCTATTCACGCTTTATGGTTTGAGGCGGCGATACCAATCGAAGGTGGCTCCACGAAGAATGCCAACGAAGGACCGTACCATCAGAGGCTCATTACCAGAGATAACCCCCAGGTACGATTTGAAGTAAATTAAATGCTGAGTAGGTGAACCCATCCCATTAAACGGCGTGAAGTTAATTAGATTGAACTTCGCCGGATATGGGATTGATTCCCACTCTCTTGGGTATGGACAAGGAATGCCCATCTTTTTGGTCTCTTGAGCGGAAATCAACGTATTGATTTTGCTCTCGAGGTTTTTAATTTTCAGGCTTTCACCTGTGTCTTCGCTAGCATTCTCGTTACCACCCCCTGCGTTGACGGGAGGATTATTGGCATTATGAGCTTCATTAGTATCCTCATCTTCCAGATTAACCGGGTTATGACGACTTGGCTCTCCTTGCTGGTTCGTTAATGCTTGGATTTGTTGGTCATGCATTTCTCTCATGTTCTGCATGGCCATTTGCATTTCGAACCTGAAGGTCTCCTGTTGTTTAGCCAGGGCCTCCTCAAGCATCTTGGCCACTTGTTCCGCACTTATCATAAGTACCTCGCGGGGTTGTCCCTCGCTGGATACCGTATTATCTGATGCGACCGCGGAGCCGGCATCAGATTCTTCATCTTCTGAAGGGAGTCTTTTCCGGACCCTACCATAGGTTGCTCGCTTGATGGTTCTGGACTGCAGACGGGTTATAGGCCGGGATGCTTTCAGAATCGACTCGAGATTATCCCGTACCGACGTCCCCTTGCTGGTCATGTTAGTGGTGACCCTCGGAAATTCTCCGTCTTCAACCATCGTTCTTCTTCGTCGGAAACGCCTAGGCCTTGGTTTTGGCGTTTTGTCACTGAGTCTTTCGAAAACCGAAACTCTTGCAGGAACTGTCTTGATGCAGTTGCACTCAGACAATACTGCCCGAATGAGTTTGGAACAGGGGCATTGGGTCGCTAGTCCTCGAGGACTCCTCTTCCTGGTTTTACTCGTACCCCCAACACGATAGTACAATTCGTCTGCTTGACCTATCGTGTGTTGGCACGACTTCTCAGGTATAACATTATCGTCATCAGATGATAATGTTTCCTTCTGAGGGTGAACTGCCTTCTTTGGGCCTTCAAGAGTCACGCGCCTCGAAACATGCCCTTTTGGGCGTTTCTCAGCGGGCTCCTGGACTTTGATGCGCAAATTGGCGCGCGCAGCTGCCTTGAACTCCTTGTCGTGCTGAAGGTGGTGGCGACCCCCAGCATGTTGAGTCATTCGGGGCTTCTTCATTCGGGCCCAAACGTTCTTGAACTGGAGCTTTGCCTCTCTCATCGATTGGACCAAGGCGCTCCAAAATTGGCTTCTTTCTTCGGGAGGATTCTGCATGATCTTCCGGGGTAGCGATTAGAATTCTCGGCGATTTAGCTTGGTTCGCCGGAGGTTGAACTTTGGTTGGAGGCTGCAAAGGTTACTCCTTAGCCTGAATCGCCACTTCAGACTTTGGCCTCCAAACTTGGCGGGTTGGTGGCGGCTTCTTCGCCACCTCCTTCTGCAATCTCCTGCGGGCTTCCTGGACTTGAGCCCGTGCTTGCGCTGACAGTGCGCGGCGCTTGCGAATGCGCTCATCAAGCGTCGAACGATTCCGTTTGACACGGATCCATTCGTTCATTGGCGGCTTAGAGGAGATGCGTTCTTCAGATCCGCGTTGTAGCGGATTCCGTCGGTGGACTCCATCGCTTTGGCAAATTCTTTGGCCAAGCGTTGGCATCGCCTTTGGCGGGCTCTCTTTGAGAGAGTCACCGCTCCTTTGGTGATGGAGGAATTGGTAGGAACCAGCTTGATCTGGTTGGAGGTTGGTGGAGCCTCACTCGACGCAACTTTGGCGTCAATCGGGGAGAGATCGTCATTGGTAGCTTCAACTTCTTCGTACCAACGTACCTTTCTCCTGGAGGAGAACTTCTTGGACTTGCGAGGGGAGGTTGATCCGGACGAGGATGACAGATACTCCTCGAACTTCTGTTGGTCGAATTCGTACTCGACCTCCTCTTCGACCGGGATCGAGATCCGTGGCTGCGACGCATCGATCTCGGTAGCAAGATCGTCGGCTCCCACTGTGGTCGCCAGATTGTTCGCGGGAAAAATTGTTGCTTTCATTGATTCCATTGCACACTCTTGTAATAGTTTATCGGTTACAAAAATCCGGTCTTTTTATAAGATCCGGTTACAAGGAGATCAAAAGAAAAAGAAAATTACAACTCTTTCCTTATTTGTCGAACAAATCACGAGCTCCTGTTTTTTGGTCACTCGCTTCTGTGGGTTCTTCACCTGCGCCGGGGTTTATCCGTGGACCACCGTGTGATCTAAATCTGGTTAGATCTAAATGGTATAACGGGTATTATCTCGCAAAGGAAATAATAGCCGGGGGGGTTAATTCACCAAGTAAATAATCGCCCTCTCGGGATCAAAGGCCAAGCTTTGATCCGGAGTAATACCGTATGGATCTCAGATCCGATCCCTCTCGAACTCCTGCCTTTTCTGACGTGGACGATCGCCGAGCACCGGATCTGAAAGAGCAAGTCTTCGAAGCTTCAAATCTCCAAGGCTCAGATCTCAATTCAGCAGAGCTTCGCCGTCCAAAGTTCCAACCCTTCACAAATGAGCCAACCCTCCTCTATTTATAGGCAAATGAAAGCGGATCTGGGCTCAAATCTGGGCCCAGAGAGCCACCTGGGTGGTTCGGCTTTGGCCGAGTCGCCCGGGTGTGGCGCCGTTGTGTCCGTTGTCCGGTTCATCGGTTTATCGGTTTATCCGATCTTCACCGTTGATCTGAATCCTGATTTGGCAGTCCGGATCCTGATATGGCAGTAAATCTGTTTTGGTGATTGAGTTCAAATCCGTTCAACAGTTGGGTGACTCGTTGACTCACCGAGCCGTTAGCTTGATTCCGCACGCGAATGGATGTATTCCGTTGCTTGCGTGCTATTCGTTAACCTCGTCGCCTCGTTAATCCACTTCGTTGCGTGTCACTTGGCTTCGGTGTTGTGGACTGACATTCGTGTTTAGATACGTCACCCGATGGTTCGTCGGTTTGTGCTGAGCTGTGCTAAGGGACCTATAAGCAGTTTTATACGCCTACACCTACTACTTCCTCTTACTCAAAGATTGCTAGAGTTTAGTAAGAGGTATATCTCTCTTGTTTTCTCTTATGGAAATTTAATTTTCATTAGCCTTTCATGAAGAGAGAAAGCTCATATTTATAGAGTGAAATATATTCATGACATGAATGACTCATCCTATGAGTCATGCAATGAATCATCAAAAATTAATGATTAATCAAGTGAGTCATGCAATGAATCATTTTATGAATCATTACATTTCAAAACCATGTGCTAATAAACCATGTGCTCAAACCATACCACTAAGTGACTCATCTCATGACTCATTATACATGGTATGTGTATTTCATAAATGAGAATACCAAATTATTATTACTAATACAGTATTTCATAAATACGATATATAGTATTATTCCAATCTTTAACTAATTAGTCACTATATGACCAAATAAATCAAGAGTTGACCAAAAGTCAACTGTTGACCAAAAATTCAACTAGTTGACTAAAAGTTAACTTTATGGGAAAAATACTGGAATTCATTTCCTAAGCACATAGCATTACGATTTTACCGATATACATAATCGTTTATGTGTATCCGGTAAAAAAATCATATATGCGTATCAATCATACGCATCACTCTATAAATTGTTTTTCATAGGATTCAAGTACGCGCTTGGTGTGACTCTAGGGCCTAACTCAAAAACTCGGTAGTGGATCATATCCACAAGTACAATAAAGGTGCTAGCTGCACATGAAGACTATCTGGGTATGAGTTGTGATAAAGGTCTGCAAGATGCTAATCCAATTTTATCAGGACCACTCAGTGATAATGCCGTACAGTCCGATCTCTTCGTCAAACCATGTCAAACTATTGAGCCTAGGGTATGGAAAACTGTCAAACCCTAATTGCTCAATTAGTGTTTGTTGATATTAAACTCATAACCTATAAGATTAAACTTACACTCAGTTTATCTTATTCACCTCGGCCAAGGATTTCCTGGCTATAGTTATATCAAACAATCTTATAACATCAACCCCCTATACTGGGAGAGACGAATCCCATCTTGGTATCTCAATATCTACTTATGTATCGGGATGTACCCAACAAGAACCGTTATGCACAACTCGATGAGAACTGTGGTTAGGTAAAAGTCTAAGTACACCTATACTGACATGTAAGATATTGCACTCATGTCTCAGGTCAAGATACTGTTATGTACTATATCACTTGAGAACTTCTATTTGACAATTAAGTATAATTACCAACTAGATGTTGTCAGTGAGTCGTTCAGTCAACTCATTCATTAATGAGTCACCTGTATACTATATCTTAATGTCTCACATCAATGATCCAAGAGATGGATCATCATCCTACCAAAGGAGAAATAGAGTATACACTAGTCTTCCCAAAGTGATTATGTCTAATTTCAACACTTCATTGACTAGGAACATTTTAGAATATATGTTAACGATAAATCAGATCTCTTCATTACGATCATATCCGAAATGTCTGATAGTCTGGTATCATTCTAAGGACTTTATCTGTATGAAAATACCAGATAAATCTAACCAAAATAGCATACTATTATTTTGAACAAGGATGTTATATTCATATAGGTCCTGTTACAATATATAATTATTACCTACAGGACACCTATATCTAACAAACTCCCACTTGTACTAAGGCCAATCATTGTAGTATCTAATACCCAATAGCTCAACAAGTTTTTCAAATTGTGTACGAGCAATTGCCTTTGTGAATGGATCTGCTATATTATCTTTTGTGTCTACTCTTTCAATCTTGATCTCTTGGCGATCAACTATCTCCCTGATCAAGATACTTCCTCAGAATGTGTTTGAACTTATGGTGAGATCGGGATTCCTTTGTCAGAGCTATTGCAGCATTACTATCACAGTATAAAAGTACGGGATCTTTAACGGTGGGAACAACTTCCAGCTCAGAAAGGAACTTCCTCATCTAGACAGCTTCTTTGGCTGCATCATTTGCTGTAATGTATTCGGCTTCCATAGTAGAGTCTGCGACTGTGTCCTGCTTGGAACTTTTCCAACTGACAGCCCCTCTATTGAGGGTAAAAACTTATCCTGAAATAGATTTACTATCATCAATATCGACCTGAAAGCTAGAGTCGAAAAAAGCCTCCATTTGGAGGTCACTTTTACCATATATTAAAAATAACTCTTTAGTCCTTTTCAGGTACTTAAGTATATTTTTGACCGCTTTCCAGTGCTCTTCTCCATAATTAGATTGGTATCCACTTACCAAACTGAGTGAATAAGTGATATCTGATCTAGTACATAACATAGCATACATGATCGATCCTACTGCCGAGGCATAAGGAATTAGACTCATGCGTTTCCTCTCTTCATCAGTCTGGGGAGACATCTTTTTAGAGAGGGAGATTTCAGGGGATGTAGGTACGAAACCTTTCATAAAATTTTCCATGCTAAACCGTTTTAGCACTTTGCGAATGTATCTAGATTGAGATAATCCTAATATCCTTTTAGATCTATCTCTATAAATCTAAATACCCAGTATACAGGATGCTTCACCCAAATCTTTCATGGAAAATTTTTTTGATAGCTAAATTTTTACCGCTTGTAATGACGGTATGTCATTACCGATTAAGAGTATATCGTCTACATATAAAATAAGAAACGTTACTATACTCCCAATTATTATTTTATACACACATGGTTCATCTGGATTTTTGATGAAACCAAACTCTTTGATAGCATCATCAAAACAGATGTTCTATCTCCGTGATACTTGCTTCAGTCCATAAATGGATTTAAGCAACCTACATGCTTTTCCACTACTCCCACTGACTACAAATCCCTCTGGTTGAGACATATATATGCACTCTTCTAAATCACCATTTAGAAATGCAGTTTTGACATCTATTTGCCAAATCTCGTAGTCATAGTGAGCAGCTATAGGAAGTAGGATCCGAATTGACTTTAGCATAGCCACTGGAGAAAATGTTTCATCATAGTCCAAAACAGGTCTTTGACGAAAACCTTTAGCTACCAGTCTAGCTTTAAAAGTCTCAACTTTCTCATCTACACCCATCTTTTTCTTAAACAACCATTTGTAACCTATGGGTATCACCCATTTAAGAGCATTGTCTAAGATCCATACTTTGTTGGTGTACATAAAGTCTATTTCGGATTTTATTGCATCATGCCAAGCAACAGAGTCCCTACACTGAGAGGCTTGATGATAACTCAATGGTTCGTCATCATCTATGACGTGATCTAACATGCTACATTCAATGAGAAAATCATATTGTCTCTTAGGTGCATGAGATCGCCTTAGATATCTGCGGAGCGGTTGAGGTTCTTCTGGTACAGCTGAATTTTATGTTTCTACTAAATTATCACTATTGATTTGTATCTCTGAAATTTCTTCTAGTTCTACCATGTTCCCATTAATTTCTTTTTCAAGAAATTCCTTCTCCAAGAAGGTAGCATACCGAGAAACAATTATCTTTTGTTCATCGATGTGGTAGAATTGATATCCATGGGAATTCCTTGGATATCCTACAAATTTACACAATACTGAGCGTGCCTCTAACTTTTTAGGATCTTGCTTTTTTACATAAGCATGACATCCCCAAATCTTAATATAATTAAGATGTGGTTTTATCCCATACCATATCTCATATGGAGGTTTAGTATAATTAAGATGTGGTTTTATCCCATACCATATCTCATATGGAGGTTTAGGCACTGCTTTAGTTAGAACCCTATTCAGTAAGTGTGCTGCTGTTTCCAACGTATACCCCCAGAATAAAAAAGGTAACTCAGCGTTACTCATCATGGAACGTACCATATCTAATAGGGTACAATTCCTCCTTTCTGACACGCCGTTAAGCTGTGGTGTAAAGGGTGGAGTAACCTGAGAGAGAATCCCATTCTCTTTTAAAAAACCCAAGTATTCCAAGCTTAAGTATTCACCTCCTCGATCCGATTGAAGAATTTTAACTTTCTTGCTTGTTTGGTTCTCTACTTTATTTTTATACTCGATAAATTTCTCAAATGCTTCAGACTTGTGTTTCATCAAAAACACATGTCCAAATCTTAAAAAATCATCAGTAAAAGTAATAAAAAAAATTTCAGTGCACTGAAAAACTTTGTAATATTGTTGGATCAGGTGGTATCATCTTGTTCTTGTTATATTTGGAGGAAATATTCTGCAGGATTGTCATTTTGCAACTGCTAAAGGATTTCATAATTTTGGTTAGTATAAAGTGAGTAAGTTTTCTTGCGAATGAGTATATTGCATTGAGTTAGATTTGTTAGGATATTCACAATGATCAAATCAAACGTTTAATTCGTTTTCAATGGTAAACCTCATGCTGCTGGAAAACTGTAATTAATTCCATATATATTCTTAAACTTATTCTTAGATTTCACTCGTCAGTTGCTTCCAGAAATCTTCCCACTGGAAAATTATGACAACTCAGTTTAAGAGGCTGGTTTTCCAACTAATGAAACATCTTAAAAATGTACAAACCAATTAAATTGTCCTTTCAATTGAAGCTATTTGAAATCAGAATTTGCTTCCTTTCCCTGGGGAGGCATTCAATAAAGTACCAATTGAAACGTTCCCAGCCTTTATGTATCAATGTGCAGATATCTATCCAAGATATCTATCATCCCCTAATGTACACTTCTGGCATATTTATCTTTGATTGATCATGCACAAGCTACCACAGACCAAATGTAGTTTGTGATGGCTCCCTGACTGGTCCATGCCAGATTCCCTGATGATTGCAAGCACTCTATGTGGTCTTTACTTGTTCATTACCCTCCACTTTAATTCTTCGTCAATATACAGCATCAAGAAGAGGAGGTTGAGGTTTCCCAGTGACCTATACTATTCTGAGAATACTTGGTATTGATCCATCATGACTTCATAGAGATGGTCCCTCGGGATCACATGATCGGTCATTCCATTACAAACGTCAACAATCAAGCTCTTTCTTTACTGAAACGATCAGCAAGAATCTCAAACTGATGGCCATAAAATGATCAAAAGTTGAGATATAGACCTTACGTACTTTTTAGTAAAGGCATTGAAAAGGAAGAGAATCGGGAGCTATTGGATTCTGGATAAGAGCTGGATATTTACATTCAACCAGGAAGAGGACAGAGCAGAAGTAGTTGAAAAGCTATGGTGACCGGCCAGCCATTTGACGAAGTACTTGAGGCAAGTTTGTCGCGCTTTTATCGTAGAGTTGCGGCATAAGCCATCTCTAAGTTTCATATGTAAAATGTCAACTCCAATGATCTTATGTGACCAATAATGGTTTCCTCTTCCTCGCCTCTTAGAACTAAATTTGTAGTTCAGATTTCTCAGTTGCTCTGCCTCAACTGTTGGTGGTGGATGTTACAGTTACTAAGGCTGAACTGATAGGACCTTGGAGGGACTACTCTGGGCTCATGGTTTTAACATGGTGTGGTTTCAAATTGGGGTGGGGACGAATTGAATCGATTCGAATACTATAGGATTCGAATTTGTACTCGAGGTGTTCTGCAGAATCTCGAGGAGTACGTTCTGCAGAATTCGAATTCGAATTTTTTTCGAATATGTAAGCGGTATTCAAATTTGATTCATATCTATAGGTCAACATTCGCTATCTATTCATGAACAGTTGTTGCCCAATTGGTTTGGGGCTGACGTGGTAAGTGCTGGGTTTGTGTTCGGGCCTGAAGTTTTAAGGGAAAATTTACAAAATAGACCGTTTTTATAAAGTAATTAACGAAATAGACCACTTTTGAGAGTAATTAGCAAAATAGATCTCTTTTTGACAAAAGAGGTCGATTTTGAAAAAATGGCTTCAGAAAACATACGGGACTATTAGTCCCGTATGTTTTCTAAAGCCATTTTTTCAAAATCGACCTCTTTTTGGCCTATTGGTAAAAAAGAGGTCTATTTTGCTAATTACTTTGAAAAGTGGTCTATTTCGCTAATTACTTTATAAAAACGGATTATTTTGCAAATTTTCCCAAGTTTTAAAGGTGGTGATATTTTTCATTTCATTATTTTTATTTTGTAGTTTTTTCATGTATACCCCTCCTCCGTATTGTAGTAGTGAATTTTCTCTTGTTTATTTGCCCTTCAATTTTACTCTTCAACTTGACCAATAAAGAATAGAGTTCTATAAAATCAATTAAATTTATGAGATTAAAATGTAAAATATAAACGAATGGAATATAACATCTGCTTAAATTCTATTCGTTCATGAATAGGATAGTATAATCTATTTATTTACATTTAAATGAACCGCAAAATCAAATAGATCGAAGAGTTATACAAACAATTAACCAACTATTTGTTAATTATTTGGTTTGTTTCCACAAGCTCTTCAATTTGGCATGGAATCATGAAGCTCCAGGTTTAACAAGCGATATGGAACTATTAAGAATAAACTATTGGCAAATATAAACCTAATTCAGCTACTTCTCTCCTTATATATACAATTTTCTTATTCAAGGTCTTGGCATGCGGCAGTAAAATTTGTTAGTCTTTTTCCACCATCTAGGTTTGAATTGTTGTAAAGGTTTATCAAGCTTGTTAGGTTTTTTTTTTTTTTTTCATATGTGGGATAATTATACTAAAGAGTATCTAAGCTTGTCTGCAGAAACTAGCATGCCCTGAACTTGCATGCATATGGTAATTTTAGTTGAATTTAGTCTAGCATATCACAAGATCTACAGTATGGCTCCTTGCGCGCACGTAACTTGTCCATCTTTGGAGACAGTTGGATGGAGTCCTGAGTTCTCGGGTTATCATATATTGTTGATATATATGCAACTCGATGTTAGTCTCGAGAGTGTAGACCAAACCTAGAATCAAATCAACGAAGAAAACTGAAAAAAACCCAGTTCGGTCGACTGATGGAGGTGATCCGATCGACCGCGACGCCTGTAGGAAACAAGCGTGAAAAGCTCCCTCTGGCCGGTCGACCGACAGGGATAGTCCGGTCGACAGAAAAACCCTGTAGGAAATGAACGTTCTGTACGGTCGACCGACACGAGGCCTCCGGTCGACCGAAAATGTGCACTAGACCCTGTAAGAAAACTACGTTCTGGACGGTCGACCGAAACACATAGTCCGGTCGACCGAAAGCCGTTTTTGCAGTTTCCTAAATTGTTTGGGATCATGTTTTGGGTTGGGATACTATATATACCTAATACGTTTTTAGGGTTAAAAGAACACATAAAAAGAGGGTTTTGAGAGGATGTAGGTATAAATTTTGATCTCCCGAAACAGGGATTTCGTTTGTAATGATAAGAATAGCTTATTACAAACTAGTGAATCGAAATTACAACAGAAGCGGAGGTGTAGGCTGTCTAAAAATCACAATAGATAGCTGATTCCCTATCAAACACCGATGATGAAAGTTACAATCTGACGACTTCCAGAAGGCTACAATTTGAAGACTTTCACGTAGATCGATGAGGGTTACAATCTGACAACCTTCTCAACAATTGATGAAAGCTCTAATCAACAACCTTCACAATCAACATCGGGAGTTACAATCTGACGACTCTCACATATCAAAGAACTAAAGCAAAGATTACAAATCGACGATCTTTGCAACGTTCTGACAGAAAGAGACTACAAATCGACGGTCTCTTCAAACCAAGACGTGGAAGTCCTCCCCGCGTACCAGCATCAAGACGCACCGCGTTCATAGCCACGAACGTAGCTCAGACGCAGCTTCCAATGCTTCCAACGCAGCTTCCAAATCGCTGCAAACACAGCTCAGACGCAGCTTCAACGCTGCCCAACGCAGCTTCCAAATCGCTGCAAACGCAGCTCAGACGCAGCTTCCAACGCTGCCAACGCAGCTTCCAAATCGCTACAAATGCAGCTCAGACGCAGCTTCCAACGCTGCCAACGCAGCTTCCAAATCGCTGCAAACACAGCTTCCAATGCTGCCAATGCAGCTTCCAAATCGCTGCCAACGTAGCTCATGTTCGGCCGCAAACGCAGCATCTAACTACTGCCAACGCAGCTTTTAACAGCTGCCAACGCAGGTTCCATCTGATGCCTAACGCAACTTGTAAACACTGCGTTCAAACGCAGATTTCATTCTAGAATGCAGGATTTGCGTTTGACTCGTTCAAACACTAGCTGAACGGTTTCAAAACCGTTTCCCACGATCTGAGGGGATCACAACTCCACTTAGGAGTGATTTAAGGGTCGGTTACATCCCATTAGCCCCACTTAGGAGCGAATTAACGGGGCGGTTACACCCCTTAATCCCCTATAAATAACTAAGAAATCAGCTTAGTTCAGGAGGCTGAATCTGGGGGGCTGGCTTTTGGATCCTTCTCCTTGACAGCAAAGAAGAGATCTTCGGCTTGTCTAACCAATTACGGTTAAGATCAATCTACTCTTTGATAGAGTTTCAAACTCATACAGAGTTCTCCATAACGTCAAATCATGAGGAGAAGACCACGTTCCAGTGAATCAAGACGTCAAATCGTCAACGAGAAGCAAACTCGACGCGAGCATTTGAGGTAGACATCTCATCGCCACCGTGAAGAACCCAGAATTAAACAAAGGGGAGAATCAAATTCATTCTCCTCTCTTTTGTAATCAGGAAATCCAATTGTAACCGAGATTAAAGGAATACAAATTAAATTTCCTTCGTTTCTTTTACTACAAATTTTCCCACAAACAAAAGATGGCGACTCCGCTGGGGACAAGCTTCTCTGACGAAGAAGTGGTGGCACAATCCGATGTTCATCTCACTGGAACGACGGTTGAAACTCTCGTCGTAGAGTTCGATCAAGTCAAGTTTGAGGAGGCCCTCTCATCTAGATCCCTTAGCCCCAAGGCTATGCGCAAGATCCACAAAGTCTCCAAAGAGACTAAAGGTCTAACTGCTCCAATTGTAGCCAAATCACCCAAGGAGGCCCTCCCATTTGATCAAGACTGCTCTAACAGCCCCTCCTCTGAAGGAGTGGACTCGACTTCGGCTAAACTCGTTCATCGAGTTGAAAGTTCTATACCCACGTCTTCATAGCAGGTATTGGGTCATAAAAGGCCCATTGTAGCGACGAGTTCCATCAACGCTAGCAACCTCGCTGCAAAAGCCTTGAAAAAGGGCAAGAAGAACGTCGCTCGACGAAGGATGAGATCCCTACGTGAATGTCGATCTTCAAGTCAACACGAGCTTCGTGTTTGTGAGCCTAAACGCGACCAGGTGCTCTACGTTTCTGCTTCAGAACGCAAGCCTCGCGTCTATGAGCCCAAACATAGGCTCTGTGTGAATAAGACTGAATTCAGCCCTCAGTGGTGCATTGTACAGTCAAAACACAGCCTTCAGGAGTGCGTTCCATTAACTGAACGCAACTCTCAGGTATGCGTTTCAAAACCAAAAAGCAGATCTCGGGACTTCGTTTCACCAGCAACACCTGGAGCTCTGGCATGCGTTCGGGTGACGAAATTCAATATCGAACCTGGTGTATACCATGGAGCGAGACCCCCGAATACTCTGCGTAGCGCGATTAAATCGAGGGGCGGATATAAAAAGTTTATGGATTCAAGACATCTCAACCAGATCCATGTTCACCAAGAGCCAGTCCTGTCCAATCATGGATTGGGGGTTCCAATTCAAACCTCACGATCAGTGAGTAGTTCTCCCTGAATCTTCACAACAGATTTGAGAAAGTTCATATCGAGAGAAAGACCGATGCAACAAATCATTCGTTCATTCCAATGTGAACGACTGATTCCTACGGTCCTCTCGGGATGTCAATGCTGCTCATATGCGGCCAAACTGTTGGTGTTCGACCAATTTACGAACGTTGCTTTGCCCAACCAACATCGACGTTCTCACAGGAAGAAGTCTCCAGAGACCAAATATCCTGAGGTCACTATCAATGTGATCTGCAGAGGGAAAGCCTCAGGTCCTAGTTCCGATGACTCTAAGACAAGTCGTTCACCGACCGTCAGAGAAATCGCTCCGATGACTCTAAGACAAGTCGTTCACCGACCGTCAGAGAAATCGCTAACGAGTTTGAAGGAGTCTACTAATGCACTCGGATGCGAACAGGAGCCATTCTCCCTGTCAACTATCGGAGGCTAGCCAGAGGAACCAATTCCGATGATGAACACTCAGCTATTGCAGAGTCCCAATCATCAAGCTCTTTTGTTGAACATGAGAGCTCCGCTTATATGACGGGAAACCATGAAGATCTCGCGAAGAGACTTGATGAGCAGGAGGCCATGCTCAAATCTCAGCAGGAGGCCATCAATGAACTCATGGCCCTGTTGACTCAACTCGTCGCAGACAAGGCCAAATCTCAGAAGACAGATTCGCCACCTAGGAAAGAATCTTCCCGGAGAGAAAAAGTGTCTTCATCCCGACTTTACACAAGCAAAGGGAAGGGAAAATGGTTGATGACACGGCTTCTGACCAAGAAGCCCATAACTTGGAATCTTCCTCTGATGAAGGAAGAGAGACGGAGAACGAGTAGAATCTCCAGTCTGTCAAAATGGAAGAATTGGAAGCCCGCCTCAATGCCATTGCTAACAGAAGCGAGCTCCAAGATGAGGGAGTTACCAAGCCCTATCCTGCCGAATGGGATGCAGCCCCTTATCCTCCAAAGCTCGAAGTCCCGACGCTACAAACTTTTGACGGCACGGGATCACCGAACCAACATATCTATCATTTCAAGTCACAGACTGGAAATATGATATCAAACGACGCCATACTGGTTCGATTGTTCATTGGCACCCTCAAGAGAGTTGCCTTTGAATGGTTCAGGAAACTGCCTGTGGGATGTATCCAAAAGTGCACGGATCTAGAGAGACTCTTCCTATCAAGATTCTTTGAAGATGATACAGAAGTCTCTATTCATACCCTTCTCGCCACTAAGCAAAAAAAGAGGGAGTCCGTTAAAGCCTTCATCAAAAGGTTTCGAAACATGGCTCTGCGATGTCCCACAAGTATGACACAATCTACCCTAGTGGAGACCTGTCGACACAATTTGCAAACCGACCTCCTAGCCCGAATAGGGGTTGCAGAATGTCGTTCCTGGAGACAACTAATCTCTCAAGGCGAACAGGCTAAAAAGAATATTGCTAGGATCAAAGCTGAAGAACAAAGTATGCAGGATCAACCTGAGCAATCGGACCAAGCCCAATCTTCTCAGTCAGAAGAAGAAGATACTACAGCTACTGAAGCTAATCCTCTTTAGTAGGATGGTAGGTCCAACAACTATCTGGTTAACAGTTACCTCTGATAGTCAAATTTATTAGCTAATGGTCCACTAGGCGATGTGCCATGTCTACTCTTTTTCCCTCCTACACTTGTTCAAGACTGGGGGTTGGTTTATTTGTAGTTCATTGGATTATGAGTAATAAATTTTCAGAGTTTTTATGTTCAATAGAATACATCTGTCAACCACGAAATCTGCCAAAACTATCAAGTTGGCGGGTCCACCAAAACTATAACATTAACAATTACCTCTGATAGTTCATTTCCTCCAAATTCCCCCACCAATCATCTTCAATCGGATGGCGGGTCCACTAAAACTATCACATTAACAATTACCTCTGGTAGTTAATTTCCTCCAAATTCCTCCACCAATCCTCTTCAATCGATGGCGGGTCCACCAAAACTATCACGTTAACAATAACCTCTGATAGTTTATTTCCTCCAAATTTCCCCACCAATCCTCTTCAATAGGATGGCCGGTCCACCAAAACTATCACGTTAACAGTTATCTTTGATAGTTCATCAACTTGCAAATCTTCTTCAATAGGATGACAGGTCCACAAAACTATCACAGTTACCTCTGATAGTCAAACTCTTTAGATAGCGGCCTGCCATGTGATGGGCCTCTATTCCGACTTGATGGATTGTGGACCACAAGGCGGTATGTCATGTCTACCCCTATTTTTCTTCCCCTGCTAAGTCTTAATCAAGACTGGGGGTTGGTTACTTCGAATCTACTGGATTAAGAGTAACGAATCTTTCACATCGTCGAGTTAACATTATACTTCTGACGATTATCACCCTCACGGAGTATGAATTCAGTTTGCATCACTCCTAATTTGTCACGTTAACAATACACCACTGACAATCAACTTATCAATCCTCTTCAATAGGATGATAGGTCCTCAAAATTGCTCAAATCGCAATCTTCCCCAGTAAGACACTAAGTCTTCAAAATCTTAGAATCAAAATTCATCACTTCTGATGATAAACTCACTTAGCAATTCTCCCCAGCGAGACGCTAGTCCCCAAAATCTTGTTCAAATCACAAGTACACAAATCCTGTCACGTTAACACTAAACCTCTGACAAATCAACTTATCAATCCTTTTTAATAGGATGATAAGTCCACAAAGTTGCTCCAATCGCAACATAAATCCTGTCCCGTTAACAGTAAACCTCTGACAAAATCAACTTATCAATCCTCGTTAATAGGATGATAAGTCCACAAAGTTGCTCCAATCACAACATAAATCTTGTCACGTTAACACTAAACCTCTGACAAAACCCACTTATCAATCCTCGTCAATAGGATGATAAGTTCACAAAGTTGCTCTCATCGCAACATAAATTTCCGTCATGTTAATATCACACCTCTGACAAAATCAACTTATCAATCCTCTTCAATAGGATGATAAGTCCATAAAGTTGCTCCGATCGTAACATTCTCTTGTCACGTTAATATCAAACACCTCTGATAAAATCAACTTATCGACTCTCATCAATAGAGCGATAGGTCCTCAAAGTTGCTCCGATCGCAACACTTTCCACTTATCGACTCTCGTCAACAGAGGGATATGTCCTCAAAGTTGCTCCGATCGCAACACTTTCCACTTATCGACTCTCGTCAAAAGAGCGATAGGTCCTCAAAGTTGCTCCGATCGTAACACTTTCCACTTATCGACTCTCGTCAACGGAGCGATAGGTCCAAAAAAATACTGTTAGGTTTGTAGGCATCGAAAATTGCCTATAGGTCTCCACGAATGGTTCAGTGTTAAAGAACGACGATGAACGTCACTATCCGATCCACAGGAGTTCAATTGACGTCGATGAACGATTGAAGTGAATCGACGAACTACGTGAGCTGATAGGATTTTGGAACAACGAAGACCCGGGCCAATCGGGAACCCGGTGATGTTCACAAAAAGGAAAATGCCCTTCGAGTCTCGTTCATTCTACAGATAATCCAACCATTGGAGCAGGTAGAAGTCTTCGTCAAGCTTCCAACGCACTTGGAATCACTCAAATCCGAGTTCGGACGAAGAATTTACGGCGAAAACAATCGAATGCACCTCAACGAACGTCTCAGGAATTCCAAAACACCCCCAGGGGTGTCTCGGAATTCCGAGACACCCTAGGGGTGTCTCGGAAATTCTGAGACACCCTAGGGGTGTCTCGGAAATTCCGAGACACCCTAGGGTGTCTCGGAAATTTTGAGACACCCTAGGGGTGTCTCGGATTTTCTGAGACACCCCAGGGGTGTCTAGGCTTTTCCTAGACACCAGATCTCTCGCGGATCGACGAAGCTCTGTCCGATTTTTCCGGAACAGATCTGAGTGCCAGGTAGTCCACGGATATCGACGTCCCCGTCACAGGCCAAAGACCCACGCAAGCAAGAGACGATAAACGGATCTTGCGTTTATTTTCAAGAAAGTTGTAATTTTTATTTTTGTTATTTGAATTCATTTATAAACGATTAAAGTTCTAATGAAATCAATGATGAAGGCAACTTTCGACGAAAACAAACTAGCGACCACAGTGGGAGCCAACAGCCTCGCTGCCGAGGCTGTCGTGATGCAACCGGCATTCAAGATCCGGGTGAATGAAGAGATCGAATACGAGTTCGATCGACAAAAGTTTGAAGAGTACCTCTCTTCCTCCTCCTCCAGATCCGCCTCTCCGAACAGGCGCAGGCAGGCATCCTCTTCCAGAAATGTTCGCGGGACCTTGCCGCCGCTGCACTTGCACCACGTGACGTCCCTGCGTCGTCCAACGTGGTCGAGACCGCAGATCCGGACTTCTCCTCCGCCGAGGAGATGGCTACTGAAGACGCTCCAGCATTGTCAAAGAGAGCACGCCAAAGACGGCGTCAACGCCTTGCTCGTCAGCTGGCCAAGGCTTTGGAGCCGATGGACGGGATCCGCTATAATGTGGATCTAAAATCCAGGCAGCGCCGGGAACAACAACGGCGAACAACCAACTCCTCCTCCAAGACAGAAACGAACGAATGGGTTCGTGTCAAGAGGACCCGCTCCACCCTCGAGGAGCGAATCAAGAAGCGTCGAGCATTGCTCGCACATGCCCGAGCCCTTTTGCAGAAAGCGAAAGAAATGCAGAAGGGAGAAGCAGTGGAGAAGCCGCCTAAGCGCAGACAAGTTTGGGTGCCAAAAGCCAAATCAGCGCCTAAGGCAAAAGCAGGCAACGTTTCTCTCCGACCTTCGTCAACTTCAGATCCCGAACCTCCAATAAAGCCCTACCGCAGCGCGGATTTCCCCAAGTTTAGGATTCCTCTGAAAGATCGTATCGGTGCCCAGCCCGAGAATCGAGGAAAAGCACTTGTTAAGGAAAGCTGGAGATCGTTGAAGGAGCTTCGAGCCAACATCCGGACTGGGGGTCGTACGCGACCTCCTAACAAAGGGATTTCTGCAACGGCCCGCTTGGCGGTGCGTGCAAAAAATCAGGAGCCCGTTAAGGTTTCACCCTCACAAAGGTGTGATTCAAACGTGTGACTCCTGTAGATGCCAACAAGGCAATGTTTACTCAGAGGAAAATGCGTCAGACAGAAGAATGCGTTATACCTGAGAATTTATGTAAACAGCCGATAAGTTGCTCTGACCTTAACGTCGATGAGTTGTACTATCGGGCTGGGGGTACGAATAAATCTCGAAAGAGAAGTACCCGGGAAGCGGACTCTCACTGTTCGTGTATCAAAATTATCAGGGCAGTATTATCAACGTGTAGCTGCCCCAAGACCGCTCCGCAGAGGGTCTCGATATTCGAGAGAATCTCCGATGGAACGACGAAGCCCAAATCAAGGCGTTTCCGCCAAAGAGGATCGGTTGCTCGAGATGATGAATTCCCAGAAGTTACCATCAACATGGTCAACAAGGAAAATCTCCAATTGTTTCAAGTGATTCCGACCCTAATTTCTCTCCAGAAAGCAGAGTCAATTCGGGAATAGCTCAGCTTCAGCTAGAAGCCGTCGGATATAACGATTACCATGGGATCCATAAAGGAATCCATTCCGATGACGAACTCTCAGATTCTTATTCCACACTCGCCTCCGACGATACAACGTCTAGTATAGGACAAGCTCGAGAAGTGTTCATGATCAACACCGAGCAAATAGCCAAAATCATGGAGGATGCTCTAGCCAAGCAGAAAGAAGCATTCAAAATCGAAATGGAAATGGCTATGCAGGAGATGAGACAAATGCACGACCAACAAATCTGAGCTTTGTCAAATCAGCTAGTTGAATCCAGCCGTCGCACCCAGGACGCCGCAGTTGACAGCGATCCGGAAGTGGACGAAATCATCATGGCCGACGCACCGCCCAAAAATACTGGGGGTGACCCCACTAAAAATAACGACGCTGGGGGTAGACCCACCAATGATGATAACACTGGGGGTGGTCGTATTATTCCTCTTGAAAATTGTCCAAAACAGGATATAAATGAGGCCGAAAAGATGAAGGATCTCGAAAGAAAAATTGACGCCCTGATGTCTGCTCGAGAGGTAAAGAAGACCGGCATTCCGTGTCCTTACCCGAAAGAGTGGGACTCGATCCCATATCCAGCGAAGTTCAACCTGATCAACTTCACGCCGTTCGACGGGAGGGGCTCGCCCACTCAGCATCTAATCTACTTCAAGTCCCACTTGGGCACGATCTCCGGCAATGAAGCCTTGATGGTTCGGTCATTCGTCGGCACCCTTCGCGGGCCTGCCTTCGATTGGTATCGGCGTCTTAAATTTGGAAGCATCAACAGCTGGGAGGACCTGGAAAGCATGTTCCTCACTCATTTCTTCGATGATGACACCGAAGTGTCGGTCAGGACACTCTTCAATGAGAAACAAAAAGGTGGAGAGTCGGTGGATACCTTCATCAAACGCTTCCGCAATCAGGCAATGAACTGCAAGGATCCCGTCACGGAGGAATTTGTCTTGCAAACCTGTCATAATAACTTGTCCGTTAACATCTTGGACGTTATGGGAGTAGAGCCGCTCAATACCTGGAAAGAGTTGAAGGTGCGCGGAGAACAGGCCGAACGCTTCCTCAGAAGGAGGAAGGTCGAAAGAAACCAACCGATGGTCAACCCTCTGAATTCGAGTCTCGTGTCCGATGATGAAGGGAAGGCACCTACAACAGTTGTTGACATTAATCAGACGTCACAACACCAGCTCCGAAGGCAGCAGGATAGTTTGGATCCGAGGTTCCAAAAAGAGTACTCATTCAAGGACGAAGACGTTCCAGCCATCTTCGAGACCCTCCTTGAAAACAATAAGATCAAGCTGCCGCCCATCACGAATCAGGAGGAAGTTGACAATACCGCGGATCCGAAGTACTGCGCGTACCACAGGAGGATCCTTCATCCCACCAAGGCGCGATTTACTTTAAAGAATAGCATCCAAACCTTGGTTGAAGCCGGCGTCATAATGCTAGGATAAGCCAAATAAGAACGGCAACACTCCGAAGAGTATACGAGTATAAACTGCTTCTTAATACTCCGACAAGTATAAGAGTATAAACTGCTTCTTAAGACTCCGACAAGTATAAGAGTATAAACTGCTTCTTAAGACTCCGAAGAATATACGAGTATAAACTGCTTCTCAATCCTCCAACAAGTGCAAGAGGTTAAACTGCTCCCTTACATACTCCAAATAGGTATACGAGTATAAACTGTTCCCTAGTTTTGGTTGGGAAGTTCCTGAAGAATATTACGTTAATATTCTTAAGGATAACTCGGTCAGGTAGCTGAGAATAATGTCCGAACCAGTTCAACAGAGGAAGCTGGGGGTGGACGATTTATGTAACGGGAAGTTCTTAGAGAATCATATATCCTTAAGGATAACCCGAACACCCAACTGAGTACAATACCAGACCCGGTTTCGCAAAGGAAGCTAGGGGTGGATGATTCATGTAACGGGAAGTTCCAAAAAGAAATCCATATAGTGTATTCTTAGGGATAACCCGGTCACCATAGCAAGATGATGAATAAGAAACTCCCATTCAAATTCTTACCGCGTCTGTGCACTCAACACTCTTATTGTTAGAGTCTGGACATAATATTCGGAATTGGTCAAACCTTCCTACAGTTAGGACCAAAACCAAAACCCCCTCTCGATTCCCCCAATGAACGAGAGGTCCACATTCAAATCGAGCGATCAAACCTTCCTACAGTTAAGTCAAAATCTCCTCTCGATTCCTCCAATAAACGAGAGGTCCACTTTCAAGTCAAGTGATCAAACATTCCTATAGTTAGGGTCACCTCAAACTCCCATTTGGCCAAACCTTCCTACAGTTAGGGTCAAAACCATAATTCACTCTCGATAAATGAGAAATTCGTCTTTAGTTCAGTAATCAAACCTTCCTACAGTTAGGGTTATCTGAATCTTTTCGATTCTCAGAGTGGAGATCCCACTTTTAGTTTCACCTTTTCGGATTCTGGGGGTGGAGATCCCACCTCGAGTTTCCTTTCCAGCTGAAGATAGAATATAAAATTCTTCTTCTTCAGTGTCGGGAGATAGAATATAAAATTCTTCCTCTCCCGCATCGGGTTCGTCTTTGCCCTAAGAAAAGACACCGCCTTTTCAACCCTCAAAATCCGTGCCTCACAGGTACGGGGAATTTTATCTCAACTCCTAAATAGAGATAAGCCTACGCCTAACACGCGTTGCCGGTTTAGTCTTTCACCGATTGAAGAAGACACCAGAATTCCAGTCTGGGGAATTTCATCCCGAAGCCTAAGGAGGGATGAGTCAGCGCCTAATACGCGTTGCCGGTTAGTCTTTGACCGTAAAAAGGACAAAAGACCCTATATTCAACATTGTGGCAGGTTGTTATTAATAACACCATAATTCGTGTCTCACACGCACGGGGAATTTTATCCCGAATCCTAAGTAGGGATAAGTCAACGCCTAACACGCGTTGCCGGTTTAGTCTTTCACCGATTGAAGAAGACACCAGAATTCCAGTCTGGGGAATTTCATCCCGAAGCCTAAGGAGGGATGAGTCAGCGCCTAATACGCGTTGCCGGTTAGTCTTTGACCGTAAAAAGGACAAAAGACCACATATTCAACATTGTGGCAGATTGTTGTTAATAACACCATAATCCATGCCTTTTATGCATGGGGAATTTTATCCCGAATCCTAAGCAGGGATAAGTCAACGCCTAACACGCGTTGCCGGTTTAGTCTTTCACCGATTGAAAAAGACACCAGAATCTAAGCCTGGGGAATTTTCAGCTCTGTTAGTTGGTCTCGTGACTCGATTATCCAACAACATTAAAATAAGATCCACAAATGCAGATGAATCAGCTTTAACAGTTGGTCCTGCAACCCCGACATTTGAGACCGCTATGCTCCAATACCTTAAGAGCTTAAACTGTGTACACTCCAGCAAACGTACGAGTATAAACTGTGTTAGTGGCCATCCGAAGCCCTAGGGTCAACACCGGTCAACGCGTAACCCTAGGTCAACGTCAGTCGACGTATTGCGACCAAAGTCAACGTTTGACGATTCGAAACCCTAGGGTCCACGCCGGTCAACGCGTAACCCTAGGTCAACGCCAGTCAACGCGTTGCGACCAAAGTCAACGTTTGACGATTCGAAACCCTAGGGTCCACGCCGGTCAACGCGTAACCCTAGGTCAACGTTAGTCAACGCGTTGCGACAACAAGTCAACACACGGTGATCTGAAACCCTAAGTCAGCACAATGTGACAGAGGTAGTTCAAAGTCAACTCAATGACACGAGCCAAACTCCATTCAGCAGCTGTAGACTTGAGACTCCGACGACGGCCAAGCGATAAACGCAGCGCCGGAAGAACTTCAGTTATTCGTCAAAGCATCGAATAGACCGAAAATCGAAGGAGCCAAAAGTTAAAGCTAACTACAGGTCCTTACGCCGACTGAAGGCTAGACCAATCACATCCATCCAAAGCTCTGTAGGCATCGAAAATTGCCTATAGGTCTCCACGAACGGTTCAGTGTTAAAGAACGACGATGAACGTCACTATCCGATCCACAGGAGTTCAATTGACGTCGATGAATGATTGAAGTGAATCGACGAACTACGTGAGCTGATAGGATTTCGGAACAACGAAGACCCGGGCCAATCGGGAACCCGGCGATGTTCACAAAAAAGACAACGCCCTTTGAGTCTCGTTCATTCTAAAGATAATCCAACCATTGGAGCAGGTAAAACTCTTCGTCAAGCTTCCAACGCACTTGGAATCACTCAAATACGAGTTCGGACGAAGAATTTACGGCGAAAACAATCGAATGCACCTCAACGGACGTCTCAGGAATTCCAAAACACCCCCAGGGGTGTCTCAGAAATTCCGAGACACCCCAAGAACAACGCCCTTCGTGTCTCATTCATTCTATAGATAATCCAACCATTGGAACAGATATAATTCTTCATCGAGCTTCCAACGCACTTGGAATCACTCAAATCCGAGTTCGGACGAAGAATTTACGGCGAAAACAATCGAATGCACCTCAACGGACATCTCAGGAATTCCAAAACACCCCCAGGGGTGTCTCGGAAATTCCGAGACACCCCAGGGGTGTCTCGGATTTTCTGAGACACCCCAGGGGTGTCTAGGCTTTTCCTAGACACCCCAGGGGTGTCTAGGCACCCTAGGTGCCCCCATTGCCTATAAATAGCAACCTTAGACCTCATTTTTGAAGACCTGGATTTTTTGGAGAGTTGGCGAAGCCCTGCTACAGTGAAGAGTGGTCGAGCGCTTCAACAGAGGAGAGGTCTTCATCAGATTCTTCATCACCCGTGTCCGTTCCTTAGTATTACCCTTCGCCGGTAATCCTAAGAAGAGCAAATATCTCGTTTTAGCCGAGATATACGCTTCAAGCTTCTCGATCTCCTCGCGGATCGACGAAGCTCTGTCCGATTTTTCCGGAACAGATCTGAGTGCCAGGTAGTCCACGGATATCGACGTCCCCGTCACAGGCCAAAGACCCAAGCAAGCAAGAGACGATAAACGGATCTTGCGTTTATTTTCAAGAAAGTTGTAATTTTTATTTTTGTTATTTGAATTCATTTGTAAACGATTAAAGTTCTAATGAAATCAATGATGAAGGCAACTTTCGATGAAAATAAGGTTAACATCACACCTCTAACAGTCAAACCCCCTAATAAACTTGTTAATCCTTTTTCAACAAGAATAGCAAGTTGTCATTTTAAAATCCCCAGTGGATTAAAGATTTTCTGGAATTATCCTAGTGACAATAAAGAAAATTTCTGAATTTCACTCTAAGTGAAAATTCACGCCAAGTTAATACTACACTTCTGGCGCTTCCAACTTTCTTTCAGTGCTTCAAGTAACACAGGAAGAAACAGTGACGAAGCCTACGTATTCAACATCGTAGCACCAAAAATCCATGCCTTTCATACATGGGGGACTTTATCTCAATCCCTAAATAGAGATAAGTCAGTATCTAACACATGCTGCCGGGTAGCGCATTCCCGTAAAAATGGTAAAGCCCACGTATTCAACATCGTGGCAAGTTGTTATTAATAACACCGAAATCCATGCCTTACACGCATGGGGAACTTTATCTCGATCCCTAATTAGAGATAAGTCTACGCCTAACAAGCGTTGTCGGTTAGTCTTTTATCGTGAAAAGGACATCAAAATCCATACCTCACACGCATAGGGGACTTTATCTCGATCCCTAATTAGAGATAAGCCTACGCCTAACACGCGTTGCCGGTTAGTCTTTTCCCGTGAAAATGACAAAGTCTATGTATTCAAAATCATAGCATCAAGTCTAAGAGGGTTCATTCTTTTATCATAACGTTACATGTGGAACGGACTTAGACAATCCACATACTAACCCGACTCAAACGGTAGTCGGTAAAGGCTTATCAAATCCGTTGATGGCTGAGGGTTTGCCAAAAATCCTATGAATGTTTGTGGGCCCATCAGCTGAATGGAGGTCATGCGTGGAAAATCCCTTCAACCAAGATGCCTTTGAAGTAGGTGCAAAGAACAACTCCTTATGACAAGGAATCAAAAGCTCCAAGATCAGAGTTTAGATCCAAAATATTTAGAAAATTCATCCCAGTCAACCGCGAACTTTCGAAAAAAGTTTGGTGGGGGTTCTGTAGGCTGTCTAAAAATCATAATAGATAGCTGATTCCCTATCAAACACCGATTATGGAAGTTACAATCTGACGACTTCCAGAAGGCTACAATTTGAAGACTTTCACGTAGATCGATGGAGGTTACAATCTGACAACCTTCCTAACAACTGATGAAAGCTCTAATCAACAACCTTCACAATCAACATCGGGAGTTACAATCTGACGACTCTCACATATCAAAGAACTAAAGCAAAGATTACAAATCGACGATCTTTGCAACGTTCTGACAGAAAGAGACAACAAATCGACGGTCTCTTCAAACCAAGATGTGGAAGTCCACCCCGCGTACCAGCATCAAGACGCACCGCGTTCATAGCCACGAACGTAGCTCAGACGCAGCTTCCAATGCTTCCAACGCAGCTTCCAAATCGCTGCAAACACAGCTCAGACGCAGCTTCCAACGCTGCCAACGCAGCTTCCAAATCGCTGCAAACACAGCACAGACGCAGCTTACAACGCAGCTTCCAAATCGCTGCAAACGCAGCTCAGACGCATCTTCCAACGCTGCCAACGCAGCTTCCAAATCGCTGTAAACGCATCTTAGACGCAGCTTCCAACGCTGCCAACACAGCTTCCAAATCGCTGCAAACACAGCTCAGACGCAGCTTCCAACACTGCCAACACAGCTTCCAAATCGCTACAAACGCAGCTCAGACGCAGCTTCCAATGCTGCCAACGCAGCTTCCAAATCGCTGCAAACGCAGCTCAGACACAGCTTCCAACACTGCCAACGCTGCTTCCAAATCGCTGCAAACGCAGCTCAGACGTAGCTTCCAACGCTGCCAATGCAGCTTCCAAATCGCTTCCAACGTAGCTCATGTTCGGCCGCAAACGCAGCATCTAACTACTGCCAACACAGCTTTTAACAGCTGCCAACGTAGGTTCCATCTGATGCCCAACGCAGCTTGCAAACACTGCGTTCAAACGCAGATTTCATTCTAGAATGCAGGATTTGCGTTTGACTAGTTCAAACACGAGCTGAACGGTTTCCAAACCGTTTCCCACGATCTGAGGGGATCACAACTCCACTCAGGAGTGATTTAAGGGGCGGTTACATCCCATTAGCCCCACTTAGGAGTGAATTAAGGGGGCGGTTACACCCCTTAATCCCCTATAAATAACTAAAAAAACAGCTTAGTTTAGGAGGCTGAATCTGGGGGGCTGGCTTTTGGATCCTTCTCCTTGACAGCAAAGAAGAGATCTTCGGCTTGTCTAACCAATTACGGTTAAGATCAATCAACTCTTTGATAGAGTTTCAAACTCATTCAGAGTTCTCCATAACGTCAAATCGAGAGGAGAAGACCATGTTCCAGTGAATCAAGACGTCGGATCGTCAACGAGAAGCAAACTCGACGCGAGCATTCGAGGGAGGCATCTCATCGCCACCGTGAAGAACCCAGAATTAAACAAAGGAGAGAATCAAATTCATTCTCCTCTCTTTTGTAATCAGAAAATCCAATTGTAACCGAGATTAAAGGAATACAAATCAATTTTCTTTTATTTCTTTTACTGTAAATTTTTCCACAAACAGGAGGGAAGGCCCTCCTTGTTTAACGTGGGGACTTTGGTAGCTACAGGACGCCTCACTCAATTCTCGCACCGAGTCTGCTTCCCTTGGACGATTCGACAGAGGATGCTGGTGAGCTTCAGTACGCAGTAGAAGCTCGTGCTAGCCGAGTTCGAGTTTCTGAGTTCGATCTTGATCAGGGCCCGAAGCAAGGAGAAGGTGCTACAGTGCAAAGATCATGCAAAGAGCTTGTCGTCAACTCCTTCGAGAGTTGAGAGCTGTGGTTCAGCTAACTGATCAATTAACTGTGAGTTAATTGAACTTCTGCTCTTGCTGAACCTGTTCAATTGCCCTCCTCTGCTGAATGGCTCCACCCCTTCTTCGTGGCCGGAAGAAGTTCTTAAATAGAGGAGAGACTGTGTGGCCACTCCTTGAATCATGGGATATGACCATGTACTGTTGGGAGATATCTTGCCGCTCACCTGTATTATGAGCGGCCACTTGAGAGGCTCAGAGTACTGTACTCCTTCCCTTCACGTCGCGGGAAGTGGGAAGGCCCATCCCTGTACGTTGTATTTTGGCTACCAAGTACTCTGGTGAGTTTGACAAGCTTGCCATTTGCAGGCGAGTTTGGCTCTTGACTCGTGCGGGCGAGGAGAGTTTCATGCTGCGGACTCGGTGACTGCATGGATTTGACCAACACCTCGTACTGTGAGCGGCTACTTGAAGGGTTCAAAGTACTGTGCTCCTTCCCTTCACGTCGTGGGAAGTGGGAAGGCCCATCCCTGTACGTGGTATAGCGGCTGCCAAGTACTCTGGTGAGTTTGGCGAGCTTACCGTTTGCAGGCTAATTCAGCTCTTGACTCGTGCAGGCGAGGCGAGCATCATGCAGACGGGTCTATGGTCACTCGATGTAGGCGAATTTGATGACTGCGTGGCCTTGGCTCATGCTAGCGAGCCAAGCTCTCGGGTGAGCTTAATTTCTAAGCTGTGCTGGCAGCTTGAATATGCAGGCGAATCTCGTGCTTTGTCTTCCAAGGTAATTTTTACCGTCTACATGACCCCCTTAAAAGTTTTTAGACCTAAACCAACTCGTGTGTGGTCTGGAACATTTTGAATAAAGAAGTTCCTGATGAGTTAGGGCGAATTTGGCTTTCTTTAGGATTTTTAGAAAACCCTCAGCTATCAACGGGTTTGATTTACCTTTACCGGTCACCGTTTGAATCGGGCTAGTCATACTATTCCCCTCAGTATGATGATTTTGTCGAGTAGTTTCTCTTAGTCTTAATTCTAAGTTTTCTACTCTAACCTTTAGCCGTTTGAGGCGTGGGTTTGAGTAATCATAACTGTCAGGTCATAGTGTGGTTGTATTGTAATGATTTTGACTAAACAACCGTTACCCGGGAGTGCGCCCGAAGGGTGCATCCATGAGCTGCATCGTTCAGTGGGTCTGATTGCGTGAGTGAGACCGTTCCATCGATGGTCCGAAACTCGGGATTCGCCTTCAGAGGCGAACTAGACCCAACAAATAAGCTGTTTGGGTGAGGCCCATTTATGCTGGCGAGGCGAACTAAGCATTTTGAAGGCGAGGAGGAATCTGACGAGGAGTGAACTAGATAGGAAGGCTGTAGGACAAATCCGGCTGTCGCTCGTCAAATCGGTCACCCATAATATATTGAAGGAGAAGACGTCAGTGGGGCTTATGGAAGCGCTCGCAAAGATGTACGAGCAACCGTCAGCCGTAAACAAGGTGCATCTCGTCAAAACGCTCGTCATCCTCAAAATGGCAGAAGGATGTTCCTTCACGATGCACCTTAGCGAGTTCAACATGATTGTTGATCAACTTATCTCTGTAGACTGTAGGCAATAAAAATTGCCTTTAATCCTTATCAGAGAAGTTCAGAACAAAACTGCTAAAACCTCGCCCGAAATAGCGAAAAAGGGGAAAACGCAGATATCTCCCAAACCGTAAGGAATTTGGCAAAACGGAGGAAGCGAACCGAAGCCTTCGGCCTGGTTCGGATGGCTCCATCTCGTCGAGATAGGCGATTTTCATATATAATTCGTCCAATTCCGACTTACGGTTTGAAAGTTACGGCCTATTCTTCAATCCATGCTCAGGAGCTCGCCTGCAACTCAAATTCGCCTGCAGTCCCAAATCCGCCTGCAGACCCAAGTCTGCCTGCGCACCTGAGCTCGCCTGCAAACCCAGTTCGCCTGCTAGCTCGCCTGCAGACCCAAGTCCGCCTGCAGTCCCAAACTCACCTGCAGACCCAGTTCGCCTGCAAGCTCGCCTGCAGACCCAAGTCTGCCTGCAGTCCTAAGCTCGCCTGCAGACCCAAGCTGCAGACTCGCCAGCTCACTGTCAACTGCCCACTTGGAGTATGGGAACAGTTACATCAGTGGTCAAATCCCACAAATCAAGGGAGAGGGCACAATACTCCAGGCCCGTCAGATGGCCGTCCACAGTACGAATGAGCGGACAGGCGCCGAAACAGCCTGCACCCTCATAAATGCGGCTCACCTCAGTTGTCCAGGTGAAGGGACGAGAGCCGCCAACGCTCGGTGGTTGGTCAGATCCACGCAAGCATCTGACAGCCGTTGTCACGCATACGAGGAGGGGCTTTCCCACTCCTATGTAGCATGATGCAGAGCACAGCTCTTCGAATGACCACCGACGGTACGAATGAACAGCAGGACGTCTCCGAACAACGTGTGGTCACATCCCATAATTCAAGGAGCAGTCAAGCTATCTCCCTCACCTCTATTAGTGGTCAAATCCCATGAATCAAGGGATAGCCCATGCCATCCCTTGCCTGTTAAAACCCATCTTCAGCAGCATGAAGAGGGGGATTGGCCGTTGCATATTCTGCTGGCTAATCTCCCAAAGGTTGAACCTGGACCTTTGCCAAAGGCTCCCTCATTTGAGAACCGAAGCTCCGGCTCCGGCAGCAACTTCGATCGGATCGTCCAAGGGAAGCAGACTCGGCACGAGCACCGAGCGAGGCATCCTATCGCCACCGAGGAACCCACGTTAAACAAGGAGGGCCTTCCCTCCGCTTCTGTTGTAAACATTTGATTTATTAGTTTGTAATAAGCCTTCTTATCAATACAAACGAAGCTCCCTTCCTTCGGAAGAATCAAATTTTCACCCTACATGGACATAATATTTAATGACGAAGTGCAGGCCCTATTGATTCTATCATAGTTACCGGATAGTTGGGTAGGTTGCGTGATTGTAATTCGTAACTTGGTGGGGAAAGAGAAGTTGAAGTTGAGCGAGGTTGTTAGAATAATTCTATCCGAGGAGGTTAGAAGGATATCGTCCAAATCAAAAGGATCACTTTCACCCCTAAATCTCGAGTAGAGAGGCCGAAGCAAGAAGAAGGGTAACCAGAACAGGAATAGGTTGAAGTAAAAGAAGAAGAAGTCAAACTCAAAGGTTAGGCCTATCAAAAGGAAGTGTTAGAACTGTGGCCATGAGAGCCATATGTCTTTAGTCTGTAAAGCATAAAAGAAAGATGTGAATGAGCAAGAGACTCATATCGTGCAAGATGTCTTGATCCTTGCTATGGATAGTGACTCTAATTCATGGGTGATTGATTCAGGAAGCTCTTTCCACTCTACTGCTAATATGAAACTTCTTCAAAACTATGTAGCAGGGGGCTTTGGAAAAGTGTACTTGGGGGGACAACGAACCTTGTAGTATTGTTGGAAGAGGCGACGTGCAGATTCAGATGAAGGGCTCCAAGTAGAATCTACAGAATGTTAGACACATACCGAAGCTGAAGAGAAATCTTGTTTTAGTTAACCATCTTGGAGCAGAAGGTTATGTTTCAACATTCATCGGAGATTAGTGGAAAATCTCCAACGGTACTATGGTGGTTGCCCGAGGCAACAAAAAAGGAACTCTGTACCTCACTTCATATGCGAGTGACACCCTAGTAATTGCAGCTGGTAAGGAGAGTGCAGATCTGTGGCACAATAGGCTGGGACACATGAGTGAGAAGGGCATGAAGATTCTACACTCATAGGGAAAGCTAACCGATATCGATTCATGAAGCATAAGTCAGAGGTGTTCGAGATCTTCAAGAAGTGGAAAGCCATGATGGATAACAAGACAGACCTAAAGGTGAAGTGTCTGAGATTGGACAACGGTGGAGAATACGAGCTGGAGCAGTTCAAGAGGTTCTGTGCTCTAAATGAGATTCGTACGGAGAGGACTACTCCAGGGACGCCGTAACAGAATGACGTTGCACAAAGGATGAATAGGACATTAATAGAGCATGCGAGGAGCATGCATCTACATGCAAGTCTAGCCAAGATGTTTTGGGTGGACGTGGTGCATACGATAGCTTATCTGATTAATCATGGACCATCAGTTCCATTGGATTTTGGGATTCCAGAAGAGGTTTGGAGCGACAAAAAGGTTAATTTCTCACACTTATGAGTATTTGTCTACGTGGCATATGTTCATATCAGTTAGCATGTCAGGGACAAGGTAGAAGCTAAGTCACAGAAGTGTACATTCATTAGATGCGCATTGATGAGTTCGGGTATCGTCTATGGGATGAGAAGAACAGAAAGATCATTAGGCACAAAGACGTCATATTAATTGAGGAGGTGATGTACAAGAACGGGGATAATGCCAAGGATAGCCAAAGCAGTGGGAGCATCACTACGGATGTAGGTGGATCTGAGTACATGGATTTAGAGGAACTTCTAGATGGGGGCGACAATGTTAGTTCTGACCGAAGAATGGAGGAAACTCTTGGCGCAGATACGACTACCCAGGGCATGGAGCTTAGGAGGTCATCTATGATGCCCAAACCGTATCCCAGATATCTCTCATCACTTGATTATTTATTTTTGACAGATAGCGATGAACCATAGTGCTATGAGGAGGCTATGCAAGTGAGTGAATCTTAGCAGTAGAAGCATGCGATGTAAGAAGAGATGGATTCTCTACACACTAATAAGACATGGGAGTTAGCCTAGCTACCTGCACAGAAGAATGCTCTACATAACAAATGGGTCTACCGAGTCAAGCAGGAGAGTGATGGAAACAAGAGATACAAGGCCAGATTAGTCGTGAAGGGGTTCCAAAAGTGGGAAGGAGTGGATTATACGAAGATATTTTTCCCCATTGTGAAGCTTACAACCATTAGAGTGGTGTTGAGCTTAGTAGCTGTAAAAGATCTCTACCTTGAATAGTTAGATGTGAAGACTACCTTTCTTTATGGTGACTTGGATGAAAAAATCTACATGAAGCAACATATTATCTTCATTGATGAAGAAAAGGAAGAGATGGTGTGTAAGCTCAAGAAGAACTTGTACGGATTAAAACAGGATCTGAGATAATGGTACAAGAAGTTCAACAACTTCATGTTGAGCAATGGCTATGGAAGATGCAATTAAGATCATTGTTGCTACTTCAAGAGGTTCAAGTCTAGCCATATATTTTGTTAATATTGTATGTTGATGACATGTTAGTTGCAGGACCGTGTTTAGAGGAGATAAATAATTTGAAGAAGTAGTTGGCGAAGGAGTTTTCTATGAAAGATCTATGTGTAGCGAAGCAAATTCTTAGAATGTGAATCGGTAGAGATGAAGCTGAAGAGACATTGAAGTTGAGTCAAGCTGAATACATCGAGAAGATACTTCAGAGGTTCAACATGGAGAATGCTAAGCCCGTTGGCTTGTCCCTTGGAAGCCAGTTCAAGTTATCTGAGAAGCAATCACCCAAGGCAGATGCAGAGAAGGAGCAAATGATTAGAGTGTCATATTTAATAAGCCATTGGTAATCTTATGTACGCGATGGTTTGCATGAGGCTGGATATCGCCCATGCAGTGGGAGTTATGGCAAGTTTTCAAGCAATCCAGGGAAGCAGCATTGGAAAGTCGTAAAGTGAATATTGCGTTACTTAAGAGGGACTGCAGATATGCGATTATGTTTCAGGAGGAAGGAGTTGGTATTGCGGCGATACGTAGATGCAGATTTCTCCGGTGATCATGATACGAGGTGAAGTACCACGGGGTATGTTTATACCTTAGCGTCGACAACAGTGAGTTGGGTCTCACTGTAGGCGTCTAAAAATGCCTATAGGTATCCATGTACAGCTCTGGACAGAGAGAAGGTGATGAACGCCACTATCTAAGTCTAAGAGGATTATCCGACGCCGATGAACACATGAAGCGAAACGACGAACCGAATAGCCTATACACTCATCGGCCACCTCCAAGTGGCCCGTATACTCACCAGCCACCAAATCGGCGAACCAAGTGGCCTGCGTGCTAATCGGCCACCTCCAAATGGCCCGTGTACTCACCAGCCATCAAATCGGTAAACCAAATGGCCCGCACGCTAATCAGCCACCTCCAAGCTATCCATGCGTTTGCGAAACGAATCGGGAAAGTGTACAAGTCAACAAAAAGACGAAATACGCGTAACGACTGGACAAGTCAAAACCCGGAAAACAGATAAAGCCCCTGGCGACCGAATCGCGCCAAAGCGACTCGGTCAGCAAGGCCGAGCCACCATTTGGTGGCCCGGCAAGGGCCGAGCCACGGGTGACTGTTCGGCCAAAAGTTGTTGTTTTTTTGTTCTTTTATGGATTCTTTCAGATTTGGGAGTTCCAACTGCTCCGATACAGTGGTTATGCAGTTTCTAACTGAAGATAGAAAGGATCCCTCGTTTTTATCTGAAGAAACCGTTAACCAAGCCTATAAATAAGAGCTCTAGTGTTCATTTTCGAGGAGGAGATCAAGAAGGCGAGGTGCTGTCGGTTTCTCAAGTGCATAGCCACGAATTTCAGAGAGGGTTAGCAGATCTTGGCGATCTCCTGTGTATAAAGAGTGCAGTTCGAGAGATCTGAGACCCGTCCCCTATTCCTCCGGATTTAAGCTTAGTCTTAAATCCCGAGAAGAGTCGTGATTTTGCTTAGTCAAAATCGCCGCTACTGCAATTACTTCCTTCGTGAAGTGAGAGCATTGATTATCCAACTTCTGCTAACTGGATCTGATCCGCGGTGGTCCACGGATATTAACGTCCCCAGCACAGGCAAAGATCCCACGCAAGCAGCGGGTGATAAACGTCCGTTGCGCTGTTTGACAAGAATTGTAATCTTTATTTTCATTGTATAAAGGAGATCTTGTAAAAAGATCAATTTTTTATTTGAGTTTATTGTAATGATCAAAGTTGTAATAGATTCGATGACAATGAAAACATCAACTTTTGACCCAAACAAGCTGGCGACCACAGTGGGAGCCAACAGCTCCGCTGCCGAAGCTGTCGTGCCGCAACCACGGATCCAGATCCCAGTTTACGAAGAGGTCGAGTACGAGTTCGACCAACTAAAATTCGAGGAGTATCTATCGTCCTCCTCCTCCAGATCCTCCGCCCCTCGCAAGCGCAGGAGGATCAAGGCCCCCATTGCCGCTGCAACCCCGCCTTGTAATGCCCCTCTGGCCTCCAATGAGCCCAGATCTACAGATCTGGACCTTTCCTTCACCAAGGAGTTAATTGCAGAAGGCACACCAACCCTATCAAAGAGGGCACGCCAAAGACAGCGCCAACGACTTGCGCGTCGACTCGGTAAGGCTTTAGAGCCGGTTGACGGGATTCGCTACGAAGCATATCTGAAGTCCAGAAGGTGCAAACCCCTTCAGTAGCAAATGAATGGCGTATCCTCCAAGCAAACAGTGAATGAATGGATCCAAGTCAAACGGACCCGCTCAACCCTCGAGGAGCGCATTCAGAAGCGTCATGCCTTGATTGCGCACGCACGGATCCTCGTGCGAGAAGCGTAGAAGCTGAAGCAGAAAGAAGTGGTCAAAAAGCCACCAAGATCATGCCGAGTCTAGAGGCCAAAGTCCAAAGCGGCATCAAAAATAACCCAAACGGTGCCCGAAGGCGTCGGAGAAACCAGAAGACCAATTGGTAGCTCGGCCAAATTCAAACCACCAAATGGTGGCTCGGCCAAGTTCAAACCACCAAATGGTGGCTCGGCCAAGTTAAAACCACCAAATGGTGGCTCGGCCAAAGTCAAACCACCAAATGGTGGCTCGGCCAAGTTCAAACCACCAAATGGTGGCTCGGCCAAAGTCAAACCACCAAATGGTGGTTTGAGCAAAACTCAGACTGGTTTGGTCCATTTCACTGCTGATTCACTTCCTACAATCCCGTCTGAGTTTCCGGCGGCCCCTATTCATGTCCCGATGAATTCTACACTCCGGGTGATACCTCACGACCATGGAGACTTATCCTGTTTCAACATGAGGATGACGGATTGCCTGAGTCCTTTGCACGAGGATCGAGGCAAGGTTCCGATCAAAGAATGCTTAGGTCCGGTGACTAAACCCTGAGCAGCCACTCGAGCTGGGGGTCGCACACGCCCTTGCAACAAGTTAGGACCTTCGTATAATAGTAAAACCCCTACACTTGACCACCTCGGACGACGAATTGATGTCCAAGAGCCCGTCAAGAGTTCGCGTCCCCAAAAGCGCCGCTCTAAACGCGTGACTCTTGAGGACGTAAACAAGGCATCGACTCATCGGAAGGAAACGTATTCGTCAGACGATGACGTTATACCTGATGAGTCATGCCAACACACGATAGGTTGCTCCGGTCTTCAGACCGATGAGTTGTACTATCGGGCTAGGGGTACGAACAAATCTCAAAAGAGAAGTACCCAAGAAACGGACTCTCATTGTCCGTGCTCAAACATTATCAGGGCAGTATTATCAGTGTGTAGCTTCCCCAAGACTGCTCCGCAAAGGGTCTCGGTATTTGAGAGGATCTCTAACGGAGCGACAAAGTCCAAGCCAAGACGTTTCCGCAAGAAACGATCGGCCGTTCAAGGTGACGAACTTTTGGAAGTCACAATAAATATGGCTGATAAGGGAAAATCGATTCGACTTTCTAGCTCTGACCCGCTTGTATCGCATCGTCTAACCCGGTTACGATCAGGAACTATTAGACAAAGGGACTGTCAGAGAATGCAGAGAGGGTTATCCTCGGATGATGAAGCATCGGATTCTAACTCGGCCATCGCTTCTGATTATACGGTATCCAGTCCAGGACAATCCCACAAAGTGTTTATGATTAACACCAAGCAAATCACTAAAATGCTCGAGGATGCTCTAACTAAACAGAAAGAGGCATTCAAGATCGAAATGGAAATTGCTATGCTACGGATGAGGGAAGAGCATGACCAACAAATTCGGGCTCTGTCCAATCAGTTCGGTGAATCCACGGATGAGGGAAGAGCATGACCAACAAATTCGGGCTCTGTCCAATCAGTTCGGTGAATCCAGCCGTCGAAATATTGCTGACCAAGCAGGTAGCGATTAAGATGCGAATGAACGTCTCAATGTTAAGAACCCTCCCGTTGATCAGAACACTGGGGGTGGTCCCACTGAAGATAATAATACCGGGGGTGGTCCCGCCAATGATGACAACACTGGGGGTTGCCCACTGAAGATAATAATACCGGGGGTGGTCCCGCCAATGATGACAACACTGGGGGTTGCCCCATTTTTCCTCCACAAATCGTCCGAAGCATGATACAGACGAGGACGAAAAGATAAAGGATCTCGAGAAAAAAATCAACACTCTGATGTCTGATCGAGAGGTAAAGAAGACCGGGATCCCATGTCCTTACCCAAGAGAGTGGGATTCGATCCCGTATCCAGCGAAGTTCAACCTGATCAACTTCACACCATTCGATGGGAAGGGTTCGCCCACTCAGCATTTGATCTACTTCAAGTCCCACTTGGGCATGATTTCCGGTAATAAAGCGTTAATGGTTCGGTCATTCGTTGGCACCCTTCGCGGGCCCGCCTTCGATTGGTACCGCCGTCTCAAGTCTGAAAGCATCAACAGCTGGGACAACCTAGAGAACCTATTTCTCGCTCATTTCTTTGACGATGATGCCGAGGTATCAATCAGGACGCTCTTTGATGAGAAGCAAGAAGATGACGAGACGGTCGACGACTTCGTCAAGCGCTTCCGGAATAAGGCGATAAACTGCCGAGATTCG
This sequence comes from Asparagus officinalis, assembly GCF_001876935.1. Lineage (NCBI taxonomy): Eukaryota > Viridiplantae > Streptophyta > Magnoliopsida > Asparagales > Asparagaceae > Asparagus > Asparagus officinalis. The sequence continues at coordinate 144,697 of NW_017972749.1, forward strand.
ATCACAGAGGACTTCATCCTCCAAACCTGCCACAACAACCTCTCTTTGGACGTGCTAGAAGTTATGGGAGTAGCACCGTCCAACAACTGGAAAGAGTTGAAGGTGCGTGGAGAGCGGGCCGAACGCTTTCTCCGAAGGAAGAAGGCCGAGAGGAACCAACCGACGGCTAATCCTCCAAACTCAAACTTCGCCTCCCGTGGTAAGGGCGAGGCACCTGCAGCTGCTGTTGATGCTAATCAAACGTCACAACGACAATCCCGAAGACAGCAAAAGGTTTCGGACCCGAAACTCAAAAAAGAGTACTCCTTCATGGACAAAGATGTTCCAGCCATCTTCGAGTCTCTCCTTAAAAATAATAAGATCAAGCTACCACCTATCGTCAATCAGGAGGAAGCTGACAATACTGCGGATCCAAAGTACTGTGCGTATCACAGGAGGATCCTTCATCCCACTAAAGATTGCTTTGCTCTCAAGAATAGCATCCAAATCTTGGTTGAAGCCGGTGTTATATCGCTCAATTAAGCCGAATGAACACTCCGACAAGTATAAGAGTATAAACTGCTCCTTTCAATACTCCAATAGGTATATGAGTCTAAACTATTTCCCACTCTTGACGGGAAGTTCCTGGAAAATTTTTACATGTAATATTTTTAAGGATAACCCAGTCATGTTACTCAGTACAATTTTAGACCCAGTTTCGTAAAGGAAGCTGGGGGTGGATGATTTATGTAACGGGAAGTTCTTGGAGAATCTTATATTCTTAAGGATAACCCGAACATGCGACTGAGGATAACGTACTCCTCGTTACACCCAGTTTTTTAAAGAAAGCTGGGGGTGGATAATTCATATAACGGGAAATTCTTGGAAGAATGTTAAATGTAATGTTCTTAGGGGTATCCTGATCATTATGAACAAAGTGATAAACACTAAACTCCTATTATGATTTCCGAACACTCTTTTGCTGAGACGAAATTCGATCACTTCGTTGGATCAATCTTTCCTCACAAAGCTCTCTTTGGTGTTTGACGACTCATAGTCTTCCACCACAAAATCCCCCACCGATCAGACTAATTGACGGTAGGACCACCAAAATTCTGTCCTATTTAATCCATTCAAACTTCCGCTATGTTCGTGCACTCAACACTTTCATGGTTAGAGTCCGGATATAATGCTTAGAATTTTGATCTGCCAATCCTTGATGAATTGTCAAACCCCTTCGCGTTAAGTCCTTATCACTTAACACCAAGAACCCCTACTGAGTGATTTATACAAGTCAACACTCTCACTGTGATTTGTACTCCCACCCCCACTGTCCACTTGGTCAAACCTTCCTACAGTTAGGACCGCAGTCAAAATCCCCTCTCGATTCCTTCAATGAACTAGAGGTCCACAAATCGAGTGATCAAACCTATAAAAGTTAAGGTCATCTCACACTCCCACTCTCACTTGGTCAAACCTTTCTACAGTTAGGATCACCTTAAACTCCCACTTGGTCAAACCTTCCTACAGTAAAGACCAAAACCACAATTCACTCTCGATAAACGTGAAATTCACCTTTAGTTCGGTAATCAAACCTTCCGACAGTTAGGGTTATCCGAATTTTTTGATTCTCGGAGTGGAGATCCCACTCCTAGTTTCACCTTTCCGGATTCTGGGGGTGGAGATCCTACCTCGAGTCTCCTTTCCAACTGGAGATAGAATATAAAATTCTTCCTCTTCAGCGTTGGGAGATAGAATATAAAATTCTTCCTCTCCCATTTCGGGTTCGTCTTTGCCCCAAGAGAATACACCATCCTTCAACTCCACAGCCGGTTTAGTCTTTCACCGATTGAAAAATACACCAGAATATCAGTCTAGGGTATTTTATCCCGAAGCCTAAGTAGGGATAAGTCAGCGCTTAACCCGTGCTGTTGGGTGGTTCGTTCCCGTGAAAACGACCGAGTCTACGTATTCAACATCGTAGCAACAAAAATCCATGCCTTTTATGCATGGGGAATTTTATCCCGAATCCTAAGTAGGGATAAGTCACCGCCTAACACGCGTTGCCGGTTTAGTTTTTCACCGATTGAAAAAGACCCAGAATACCAGTCTGGGGTATTTTATCCCAAAGCCTAAGTAGGGATAAGTCAGCGCTTAACCCGTGCTATTGGGTGGTTCGTTCCCGTGAAAACGACCGAGTCTATGTATTCAACATCGTAGCAACAAAAATCCATGCCTTTTACGCATGGGGTATTTTATCCTGAATCCTAAGTAGGGATAAGTCAACGCCTAACACGCGTTGCCGGTTTAGTCTTTCACCGTTTGAAAAAGACACCAGAATCCGAATCTGGGGACTTTTATCCCGAAGCCTAAGTAGGGATAAGTCAGCGCCTAACACACGTTATCGGGTAGTCTATTCCTGTGAGAAAGACGAAGTCTACGTATTCAATATCGTAGCACTAAAAAAGTTAACTCTTTTAGCATAACGTTACATGCGGAACGAAACTAAACAATCCGCATGCAAGCCCGATTCAAACGGTAATCGGTAAAGGCACCTTAAATCCGTTTAAGGCTGAGGATTTCCTAAAAATCCTAAGTCAGCGTCTAACACACGTTCCCGGGTAGTCTATTCCCGTGAGAAAGACGAAGTCTACGTATTCAATATCGTAGCACTAAAAGAGTTAACTCTTTTAGCACAACGTTATGTGTAGAACGGGTCTAAACAATCTGCATGCTAGCCCGACTCAAACGGTAGTCGGTAAAGGCTAATCAAACCCGTTGATGGCTGAGAATTTGCCAAAAATTCTATAAATGTGAGTCATTAACGTATCAGCTTCATTAGTTGGTCTCGTGATTTGAGCATACAACGACTTCGCGATAAGATTCATATCTGTAGACGAAACAATTTTAATAGTTAGTCCTGCAGCCTAAAATTTGGGATTGCCATGCTCTAATATCTTAAGAGCTTAAACTGTGTATACTCCAGCAAACGTACGAGTATAAACCGTGTTAACGCCAATCAACGTGTTGCAATGAAAGTTAACACCAATCAATACAAAACCCTAAGGTCAACGCCGAGCAACGCGTAGCCCTAGGTCAATGCTGGTCAACGCGTTGCGACAAAGATAATCAGTTCAAAGTCAACTCAATGACATGAGCCAAAACTAAATCACCAATTTCGATTCAAAACTTTGAAAACGGTCAGATGATAAACGTAGTGCCGCAAGAACTTCATCTATTCAACAAAGCACTGGATAGACTGAAGGCTGAGGAAGTCAAGAATTGAAACGGTTCACAGGTCCTTTGAGACCGACTAAAGGCGAAGGACTATAATATCCAAAGCATTCCAGACTCCTACATAAAAGAATTGTTGGCCTTCTTGTTTTGATGATGTTTAACAAACAATTTACCACTAATGTTGTTTGTCCAGTGTTTGTGTTTTCATATTTATTCTAGGCAAACAATGAGTTGGAGGATGGATGGAATAGAGCTTCAACGATCATATCCAAAGGAGGTTGGCGGAATGTCGGGTTGAAGCCTATACAATTCAAGTTAAAGACCAAGTTTAAGCTTCATCCGTAAGTGTACCAAGTCAAGCTAAATTGAAGATCAAGATTGCTTGGGTAATGTAGTTTTAGATTTTATATTATGTGTGTTATATACTCTAAGCTCAATATCTATACACACACATTTATTGGTTTCTTCGTATATATATATAGTTATATATATATACATAAGTTTTGGTTTCTATGCAAATATATAGTTATATATATACATACATAGTTTTTGAGTTTTCTTGTTTATAATATGAAATCACATATTTCATATTTACTATTGTGTTTTTGAAAACTTTGCATAGAATATGCAATTTTGTAAAAATATTGTATTCTTAGTTTGTAGACTTGAATATCAGTTTATACATGTTTTACTAAGTCTATAAAAACATTTCACAAAGTTTCAAAAGTTGGTTTATGTTAAAACATCAAAACTCAAGTATCTCATATTTTCATTTTTTGGACTATTTTATAAAATGATGATATTTTTTATTTGGGAGGTCCTTTCTGATAACAGGGTTTTAAAATCAACAAAACAGTTTTCAGCATTTTTTTTTCATGTATCAGATTTCGGTCGACCGATCCGGTCGACCGATCATTTGATCTTTCATCAATGGGCGACAGAGAGTCTGTCGGTCGACCGGTCCGGTTGACCGAAAGCTCCATCGGTCGACCGCCCATATTACCGATAGAATTTCTGGTCGACCGATAGAATTTCCGGTCGACCGCCCATATTACCGTTGCTTTCCTAACGGCTATTTCCTGAGCTGTTTGCTGGGGCTGTTTTTGTCATTTTCTTAGGGTTTTGGCTGATGTCTTGGGTTGTTATAAATACCCCATTACATTTACCTCTCCCACCTAACAAGAGAAAAGTTTTTAAGAGGTTTACATGTTTTGTTTAAGGGTTTAGTGTTTGTTTATAAAACTTTTAAGCATTTACAAGAGTTTGGTTTGTGGAGCAAATTTCACAAGAGCAAGTGGAGATCATCCTTGGTGTTTGAGCATTCATTCTTCTCCCTCTCTCTTGTCATCTATAGAGAAGTTTCCTTAAACTCAATTCTAGCATTTTATAAGTTTGTTCTTAATTTCATAAGCTAGATTTCATATTGAGTTTATATTGTTTTATCTCTTTGTTCACACACAACCTATTGAGCTTATTGTATTTACATTCATAGTATAATTTAGGATTGTGGGTTTGTGACATTGAGAGTGAGCTTAATTGAGTTCTCATCTTGTTTAGAGAACAATCAATTTATTTATATTGTGCCTAATTGTGAGGATTCACTTGTAATACACTTGTACACCGAGAGAAGTGTGTGGTGAGAGACGGGGTCGAATCCAAGAGGAGTGGCGTCGGTTGACGTGCCTAGGGAGAGGTTGTAACCGAGCACTTGAGGAGGAGGACATGGGCTAGGACCAACACTTAGTGTGTGAAGTGTGATTGCATAGTGATTGTATTGTGAGGTGTAAACGTTGTTCGGGTGAACGTAGAAAACCCGGTATATATATATATTCATCATATAGGATATATCTCATTGTTTATATTGCATATTCTTGCACATAACTCTTTGTATATCTATCTTGCAAGAATAAACTTGTTAATTAGTTTTAATTGGCATATAATCGGATTAGATTAGCATAAGACCCTAATCACTCCCCCTCTAGGGTCTAACAATTGGTGTCAGAGCTTGGTGCTCTTTGATTTAAAGGTCTAACCGCCTTGAGTTAAAGATCCAAGTTATCTCTTTTGTGCTAATCTAGTTATGATTACTTTCGTCTTGCTTGCATATTTTCATATATATATATCATGAATATGAATATGTTTCGTTTAAGCTATGATTCAAATGTTGCTCCAAATTTTAGAAATTTCCCTTATGCTCAATGGTGCTCTAAATTTAAAATATTTGTTGAATCTAGAAATATTGACTTATGGGAAGTTATTAATTGTGCTTATATTGTGCCCACATTGGAGAAATCCAAGTGGAGCAATCATGATAAGAAAATGTTTTCAATGAACAAGCGTTTGTTAGAATTTTTGCTTAATGCTTTTGACTCATCATAGAAGCACATCAAGGCAACTTGGAGGAAATCCAACGTAGTTTGGAGGATTATTCTTTAAGTGAGTGTGGAGCATCATCATGCACACGGCCACTAGGCGATAGCCCTAGTGAGGTTTGCGAGTTCGAAACCATAAATGATTTACCTAATGATGAACTTGCTTGTGCATATGATAGGTTAATGCATGCCTACACTAAGTTGCATAATAATTTCATTGATCTTAAAAGCAAGCATGTTAATTTAAAATCCGATCATGAATTGCTAGCATCAAAATTTGATACTATTGCTAAAGATAATGTGATCCTTAAAGAAAATAATGAAAAATTAAAATTGGATCATATTACCTTGAGTTCCAATGTTGCTAGCTTAATTCATGAGAAGAATGATGCCATGTTAGAAGTAGAGTCTATTAGAAGTAAATTTACATCATTTAAAAATGATCATATTTGCTCTACTTCTATTGATAATGCTTCTATGCCTAATGATGAGTTGAACAATATTAAAAGTCGCATTTCATCTTTAGATTCAACTCTCAACACATGCATTGTTAATAACAAGAAACTTATGGACTTATGTGCAAAGTCTCGTGCTAACTCTTCAAAACCAAGCACTCACTATGTACATATGTATAGCAAAGTTTACAAATGCTCAATTTGCGGTCGTAAAGGCCACATTGCTAAATTTTGCTATGATGCACACAAATCTTCTAAGACTAATGCCTCTTGTGCATCTCATAAGGCTTTTCATCATCACACTCACATGTACACACACGTATAGATCATCATAAACATGCCCATATGTACAAATGTGAGTTTTGTGGTCGTTTTGGTCATTTGGCCGAATATTGTTTTGATTTGAAAAGAAATTCTAGTTTGCCAAATGTTTCTAGTAGACCACAAGTGTTTGAATGTGACATTTGTGGTAGATTTGGTCATTTGGCTAAGTTTTGTTATGATTTGAAAAAATGTTCAAACTTGCCAAATTCTTCAAGTAAACCACCTTTGTTTAATAAGGTTTCTCATTTGCAAAATAAATTTAAAAGACAAACTTTAGTTGCAAATGATTTCCATGCACGCTCACTTGGTCAACACAAATCTTTTCACTCTTTTCATTGCACGAATTGCAATCGAAAGGGTCATTTGAATGAATATTGTTTTGACCGTTCTAGTACACCATATGTGCCCAAGAGGGTTCATAACCCTAGGGCTTTGAGCTTGAATGATAGGGGTCATGTCCCTAACCAATCCGGCACCAAGAATGCTTGGGTGCCAAAATGATTTTTTTTACCAAGAACTTTAGTGCTCTTAGTTTTCTTTTTCTTCGTTTTGTAAACTGTTTTAAAATCTTTTTGTTATGAAAACAATTTTTCTTTTATCAAATCTTTTGTTTTCATAATTATTAGTCTTGATTTTGATGAGAGGTTTGTGTTTATATAACCCTCCGGATTTATTGGGTGTTTATTCCCAAATCAAGTTTACCGGATGCTAAAATGATTATATGGGTTGGAACAAGCTCAAGAGCTTGATATAATTGTTGCCTCTCTTAAAAATTGTGTTTTGATTTGTTGCTTTTGAATTTATTATAATTCACTTATATGATGATATTTATGTGTTTGTGCTAATGGATCATCTATTCGTGCTTTATAATGTATTCTATGAGTGGTTTGATCAAGTTATGTAAAGAAAATTTTTCTTTATTGATCAAACATTGTTTTGAATATAAACTTTGATTTATGATTTCTTTTGGTTGAATTGTTTTCATTTGAAAACTTTTTGCATGATTCTCATGTTCCTCTTCTTTTGATTTCATAAATCTATTCTTTTATATGGTTTTTATATTTTTTGTGTTAATGTTTTTATTTGAAAACTTTTTACATGATTCTCATGTTTCTCTTCTTTTGATTTCATAAATCTATTTTATACATTGGCTTTTATGATATGAGACAATATGTTCATCTTGATATATTTATATATGTTCTCATTATCTCTTGAATGTGAGTGATTTTTGGCATATTATTTATGCTTGCTCACATGTTTGCCATGATCTTTTATTGCTTATATTTCATATGGCTTTTTGATAGGGGGAGCTATTCCCTATATTTGTTTTATACTCACCTATGCTTATTGATAGGGGGAGCTTTCGCTCTCTTCATACATTTGTCCCCTTTTTGATGTTGTCAAAGGGGGAGAAATATTGTGAGTATATTCTTTCTTGTTTATATGCATGATAATTCTAATTTATATACTTATTTCTTTCATGCATATATATCTCTTTTGTAAATTGTTTGTCATCATCAAAAAGGGGGAGATTGTTGGCCTTCTTGTTTTGATGATGATTTACAAACAATTTACTACTAATATTGTTTGTCTAGTATTTGTGTTTTCCTATGTATTATAGACAAACAACGCATATGTTTTTGGTTTTATAGTTTTCGGGCTTATATATGAAACAAATGCATAGAATTGGAAAATACTATTTTGTTTCATGCTTATATGTATATATATGATTTCATCTTTAATAAGCTTATATTTAATGAAATCATATTTAGTGTTTTGTATATATTGCATAGAATATGCAATTTTGTGAAAATATTGTATTCTTAGTTTGTAGACTTGAATATCAGTTTATACATGTTTTACTAAGTCTATAAAATCATTTTGTAAAGTTTCAAAAGTTGGTTTAGGTCAAAACATCAAACTCATGTGTTTATTATCATGTCTACAATCATTCCCCAAAGTTTTACATTTTTTGGAATTTATTTGATATTTTTAAACAGCTTTTTAAAATCAGCAAATCAGGTTTTTCATGTGTCAGATTTCGGTCGACCGCACCGGTCGACCGATCCTGAATTCATGTGTTCACTGGGCGACAGAGAGTCTGTCGGTCGACCGGTCCGGTCGACCGAAAAACTCCATCGGTCGACCGCACCGGTCGACCGACGATGGTCCAGATCGTTTCTTCGGGTTTTTGCTCTCCGTCGGTCGACCGATAGAATTTCCGGTCGACCGCCCATATTACCGTTGCTTTCCCAACGGCTATTTCCTGAGCTGTTTGCTGGGGCTGTTTTTGTCATTTTCTTAGGGTTTTGGCTGATGTCTTGGGTTGTTATAAATACCCCATTACATTTACCTCTCCCACCTAACAAGAGAAAAGTTTTTAAGAGGTTTACAAGTTTTGTTTAAGGGTTTAGTGTTTGTTTAAAAAGCTTTTAAGCATTTACAAGAGTTTGGTTTGTGGAGCAAATTTCACAAGAGCAAGTGGAGATCATCCTTTGGTGTTTGAGCATTCACTCTTCTCCTACTCTCTTGTCATCTTTAGAGAAGTGTTTCTAAACTCATCTAGCAATTTATTATTTTGATTATAATTTCCATAAGCTAGATTTATATTGAGTTTAGTTTAAATCGTTTTATTGATACTCTTTGTTCACACACAACCTATTGAGCTTATTGTATTTACATTCATAGTATAATTTAGGGTTGTGGGTTTGTGACATTGAGAGTGAGCTTAATTGAGTTCTCATCTTGTTTAGAGAACAATCAATTGATTTATATTGTGCCTAATTGTGAGGATTCACTTGTAATACACTTGTACACCGAGAGAAGTGTGTGGTGAGAGACGGGGTCGAATCCAAGAGGAGTGGCGTCGGTTGACGTGCCTAGGGAGAGGTTGTAACCGAGCACTTAAGGAGGAGGACACGGGCTAGGACCAACACTTAGTGTGTGAAGTGTGATTGCATAGTGATTGTATTGTGAGGTGTAAATGTTGTTCGGGTGAACTTAGAAAACCCGGTTGAGAAAGTGGAGATCTCCTCGAGGTGAGGAGAGGAGACGTAGGTCGTGGGGACCGAACTCCGTAATCATATTGTTTGTTTGTGATTGCATTGGCGCACTTACTTTTATGTTCATATCTTATATCGCCTTTGTATATTGCTTGTTGATTATATTACCCACTATCTAGTTTAGATTGTTTACCCTTGAGTTTATATATCCTTGCACATACATTGCCTATATCTCTTTGTTAGGATATATCTTGTTGTTCATTTTGCTTATCCTAGCTCATATACATTGTTGTATTTTATACTTGCTAGGATAACTTGTTAATTAGTTTTAATTGGCATATAATCGGATTAGATTAGCATAAGACCCTAATCACCCCCCTCTAAGGTCTAACAAGAATGAGTCTAAAATACTTTTGAGGGGGTATCTGTAGGCGTCTAAAAATACCTATAGGTATCCATGTATAGCTCGGGACAGAGAGAAGGTGATGAACGCCACTATCTAAGTCTAAGAGGATTATCCGACACTGATGAACACATAAAGTGAAACGACGAACCGAATAGCCTATACACTCACCGGCCACCTCCAAGTGGCCCGTGTACTCACCAGCCACCAAATCGGCGAACCAAGTGGCATGCGTGCTAATCGACCACCTCCAAATGGCCCGTGTACTCACCAGCCATCAAATCGGCAAACCAAGTGGACCGCACGCTAATCGGCCACCGTCAAGCTGTCCATGCATTCGCGAAACGAATCGGGAAAGCGTACAAGTCAACGAAACGACAAAATACGCGTAACGACGGGACAAGTCAAAACCCGGAAACCAGATAAAGCCCCTGGCGACCACCATTTGGTGGCCCGGTCAGGCCGAGCCACCATTTGGTGGCCCGGTCAGGCCGAGCCACCATTTGGTGGCCCGGTCAGGCCGAGCCACCATTTGGTGGCCCGGTCAGGCCGAGCCACCATTTGGTGGCCCGGCCAGGGCCGAGCCACGGGTGACTGTTCGACCAAAAGTTGGTTTTTTCGGTTCTTTTATGGATTATTTCGGATATGGGAGTTCCAACTGCTCCGATACAGTGGTTATGCAGTTTCTAACTGAAGATAGAAAGGATCCTTCGTTTTGATCTGAAGAAACTGTCAACCAAGCCTATAAATAAGAGCTCTAGTGTTCATTTTCGAGGAGGAGATCAAGAAGGCGAGGTGCTGCCGGTTTCTCAAGTGCATAGCCACAAATTTCAGAGAGAGTTAGCAGATCTTGGCGATCTCCTGTGCATAAAGAGTGGAGTTCGAGAGATCTGAGACCCGTCCCCTATTCCTCCGGATTTAAGCTTAGTCTTAAATCCCGAGAAGAGCCGTGATTTTGCTTAGTCAAAATCGTCGCTACTGCAATTACTTCCTTCGTGAAGTGAGAGAATTGATTATCCAACTTCTGCTAACCGGATCTGATCCGCGGCGGTCCACGGATATTAACGTCCCGAGCACAGGCAAAGATCCCACGCAAGCAGCGGGTGATAAACGTCCGTTGCGCTATTTGACAAGAGTTGTAATCTTTATTTTTATTGTATAAAGGAGATATTATAAAAAGATCAACTTTTTATTTGAGTTTATTGTAATGACCAAAGTTGTAATAGATTCGATGATAATAAAAACATCAACTTTTGACCCAAACACTCACGTCTATAGAAGATAGTAAAATTGTCCACGACTGAGGCAAAACATGTCACAGTGACTGATGCCAGGAAAGAGATAATTTGGTTGACCGGGTGCTTGGAAGAGTTGGGTTTGAAGCAGGATAACGACGTTCTTTATTGTGATAGCCAGAGTGCTATACACCTTACCAAGAATCAGTATATCATGTCAGAATGAAGCACATTGATGTACGTTACCATTTCATACGCTCGCAGATTGAGGACGATAAGTTACGATTGAAGAAGATTTTGGGGAGACAAAATCCTACGGATATGTTGACGAAAGCACTGACTATCGACAAACTAGACTTGTACGTAACTTCAGGTGGCCTTCACACGTAGGAGTCGAAGGCGGAGCCACACTAGGAAGATCAGCGGGATCGCCGAGATGATGATGATTGAAGAATAGATTTGTTTTCGCGGTGGAGAAGATGCTTGTGAAGATGGTAGGAGTTCAGGAGAGCTCTTTGATGGCGGTTTGGTCTCCAAGTGGGAGATTGTTAGTCTTGAGAGTGTATACCAAATCTGGAATCAAATTAATGAAGAAAACTGGAAAAACCCAGTTTAGTCAACCGATGGAGGAGATTCGGTCAACCGTGACGCTTGCAGGAAACAAGCGTGAGATTCTCGCTTTGGCCGGTCAACCGACAGGGATAGTCCGATCGACTGAAAAACCTATAGGAAATGAACGTTTTGTCCAGTCGACCGATATGAGGACTCCGGTTGACCGAAAACGTGCACCAGACCCTGCAAGAAAACTGCATTCTAGCCGGTCGACCGAAACACATGGTCCGATCGACTGAAAGCTGTTTTTGTAGTTTCTTAAATTGTTTGAGATTTTGTTTTGAGCTGGGATATTATATATACCTAATACGTTTTTAGGGTTAAAAGAACACGTAAAAAAGAGGGTTTTGAGAGGATTCTTTCAGAGAGATCTCAGAGAGATAAAAACCTATATGTTGTGTGTTCTTTCTTGTTTATCTTTCCAGCAATTTTTTCAGAGAGGGTTTTGAGAGGATTCTTTCAGAGAGATCTCAGAGAGATAAACTAGAGTTGTGTGCAACTTCAGTTGTGGGCATTGTAGTCTTCTTCAATTAATCAAAGAATTGTGTGGTGTGGCTCCCGAGGACGTAGGTACGTTGTCGAACCTTGTTAAATCTGGTGTGTTCTTTCTTGTTTATCTTTCCTGTAATTTTTTCTTTTATTTGCGGTGATTTTCCTACTTGCTAAACTCTTAGCACAAGGTGCGGAAGGGCATGGGTTCGATTGATTGTTTCGAATCCCCAACGCTCAAGAGTCTCAAAGGAAATTGCAGGGGTGGTTTAGTGTTTCTCATAATGTTAGGAGGCCAGACGTGGACTATTCCTATATGAAGAATTTTCTTCTTTATTAGGCTGAAGATGGGTGATTACAAGATTTTGCACTAGATCCCGGAGAATTGAAAGCATATTGTAGATGATGACTTCGCCTCAATCTTGCGGATGGGCCGTGGTCAATAGAATCTTGAGTTTGAGGTACCTGAGGACCCGTGGTTGCTCGTGCCATGTCAACATTGGCAAATAAATTTTTGATCGACTATTTTGGACCGCCTTACTTAGTCGAGATACTTGATTACCTGAAAGACAGCTGCTGACATCAATTATACTATTACATCTTGATAATCTCTTCAATATTATTAAGAGGTTTTCCCCTTCTTCAAAATGTCGAGATTGTGAAGCCTTATCTCGGAATTGAAGCACTAATTAAACTTCAAATAAGTTGAGTAATTTCTGAGTGTATCCTTACTAGTTTTTTTATATTGAATTTCATGCTCGCATTATTTCTTCTGGCTCCTCCCTCACTGCCCAATGGAAGAGCATTCAGTGATCAGTAGATAACAGACTCCAAAGTAGAGATATTAAGGAATATTCGGAGTCATTCGATGCGCACTGTTACGAACGTATTGTCAAAATCTTCTAATAGGACTATAGATGCATCACAAATAAGTTCCATGCCAGTCAACCTAGAATCTCCAATATGCTGCATAGGTCACTGTGATGAAGTTTCATTTGAGTCATTAGGTTTGTTTTACTACTGTTACCACTATGAGGGGACTAGTTTTTTTTTTCTTCCCCCTTCTCGTAGACCTATTTTCCACTGTGTTGTAACATAGAAGTCTGGAGATCGGTTTCAAACATCAATTATGAGCCGCTGGTTAAAATTAGCATAATTTTGATACTGAAACTGAGTGCATACATCCCCTATTGCCAAGTCCTTTATGACAGTGTAAAAACTGAGCAATCAGGATCTGCTTTCCTCGCGAAGAGTGGAACTAAGGCGACTCCCTGTGACTAGAAGCCTCGATTTGTTGTTAACTAAGGTGCTATCAAGGCCGACTAGCTGCGACTGGATGAGGGTCGCCACATTTTCAACATCATGCCACATGCACGGCTTTGCTCATTCGCTTGTGGAAAGATAAGGAGATAAAGACTAAATGGGTAAAAAGAAGCTGACATCTCAAAGTCCCACGCTTCTCAATTATACGGAGTAGATGACAAAGTGCCTCATCTAGTGCCAGTGCTCTTTTAAGATGGGACCTTTCCTCGTCTATTTTTTCAAACGAAAGATGTCCAAGATGCCATCATTAACATCCCAAGTGGACTGGACAGGGAATTGGATTTTGTCCAGTTTTATCAGGCGCATGATTAGGAGAATTTGGTTTTGTGTGTTTCAATTCTTCAGGCTAAGTGCATTCGTGGATCTTGAAGTACTATATGCTAATGTTAGATTTGCAAATTTGGTTAGGTTAAGTAGATGCACAGCTTGTGCTTGATCCTCCACAGAGAGATAAATAGCTTATCTTGACATGATATAGAAACATGATTTCATTACGATGTTCTCTTTGGACCTACTGGAAAAGGGTTCTGCTTACCGTGGTCCTGAAACAACAGCCTTTTATCCCTGGGGGGAAGCTCCTTGTGACCCCGGCACCTAACACCCACGAGATACTTCTTCATCATGGTAGTTTAGCAGCACGCTAATTAATTTAATTATGTATGTAAGCCCACTCGTTTTAGAAATACATCAGAAGGCATGACAACTAGTTGCAAACTGCTTTCATGGTGGGTTGGAGTGTTTCTGCACGCGACCCATCATTCAATTATTGAACTGTTTTGTTTTCTTGTGGGATTTACAAATTCCCTTTCTGAACGTTTACTTGTTCATCTTAGTCTCACTTTCCGTCGTTAGAAGTCATGCATCTCTAATACTGATTGAATATCCGGCCAACTATTCATAAAATCTCTTCCATAATATGGGATTAAATATTCATGAATGATATTATCTTACATTGACTTCCCTTCCGTGTCGATTTATTTTAGACAGTTTTATTAAGCAGGACAAATCACCTATATGCTCACGCCTAAAATTGCACTCCTATGAACATAAATAAAAATCATTTTGAAACATCAAAATATTTTATTTCTATAAGAAAATAAATTTTAAAAAATAATTTTCAAAGCCACTCGTTGAAGAAAATTTAATACATTTATGGGATATGCATAATAGATTAACTCATCCAAATGAGTACACTTGATCCTATCAAGATATCCATCATTTAGTAACCTAACATTTCAGTTTGCATAGCACTTATAAAATAAGCTTAATCATCATCTCAAAGTGTACTAAATTAGCAAATCGAAAATAACAATATCATCAAGTATAAGGGACCAAGTAACAATTCGAATTCTCTATTTCTTAGGTGAATCGTCCTAGAGGATTCAAATGTAGTCTAGTGTTATACATATCACAATATGTGCTATGACATACACCCGGGGAATCTTTATTCCCGGTAGCTAAGACCCATCGTCACATCTAACATATCGATGTCATGCATAATAACCCGTTGTAACAAAGCTATCATTTACTAGTTATTGTTGGTTATAAATCAAATATTAAGATTATAGCATACAAATTAACAAATAAATCTTAATGTAAAAAATAATAAAAAAATCTGGCCTGATCGGGAGCAGTCATGTAAACACTACCTTAGAAGATTAAAGACCTGCCTATCACCCTAGTGCAGATGATCCTTTCTTCCCTAGCGGTACAAACCCTAGATTCGGAAGGCCTCTGAACTCGGGCGAGATCGTAGAGCTTCTGCTCAGATGAAGAACGTTGCCTAAAAACAAAATAATTAAACTGTAGCCGAGAATTTTGGAGAGAGAGAAAGAGCTTGGTTTTAGAAGAGAGGAGAATGCTTTCATTTTCATGTGCTTATTCTGAGCACATCCCACGGCTATATATAGTGTTCATAACCCATAACCGTTGAGTAAACTCTGTGTAACGTATGCAAAAAACATGTGTAACGTTCGACCGTTACGCATAAATATCGCAGCCGTTACGCACATAAAAAACGTGCAAAATAAAGTTAGAGAAAAAAAACATGCATGTGTGATGTCACGTGGCATGGCGCGCGTCGCGGCGTGGCGAGGCGTGGCGTACGTGCGCGCGTGTGATATGCAAAGCCAAAACAATACAAAACTCAAAACACTATTCAAAGCCCAATAAGAGGAGATGCAATTTAAACCACCAACTATTCATTTTATTTTCCAATTTGGGACTGTTCACAAAGGCAATATCCACTTACAACCAACATGTTTACAATTTGGAGGTAATTCGGTGAGTATTCAAGTATGGTTTTCCATGATAAATTTTATCTCATTATCAATGCCTTCTTTCCAGAAAGGAGATTCAGGTGAATCTATTGCTTCTTTGAATGAACTTAGATTACCTTCAACAAGAAAGGTAAAGAAGTCTTCTGCAAAATCCTTTTGAATTCTACCTCTTTTACTTCTTCGAGGTTTAATATCTAAAGGTTGACAAGAACTGGAAGATGGTAGATCGGAAGGAAGAGATGAACTAGGATTTTCTAAAATTTTGGATTTGAAAGGAAAAATATTTTCAAAGTAGACTGCATCTCTTGTTTCAATGATAGTGTTGTTGGATATGTCACTAATTTCAGAGTTAATTACTAGAAATCTATTAACATTGGTATCTAGTTCATATGTAATAAAAGCAGCATCAACACTCTTAGGACCAATTTTCCTCTTCTTAGGTTCGGGAATAGCTACCTTAGCCAAGCCACCCCAAACCCGGAAGAAGTTCAGACTAGGAGTTCTCCCCTTCCAATATTCATAATGAGTTATAACAGAAGATTTGTGGGGAATCCTATTGAGAATGAAGCAAGCAGAAATAAGAGCTTCACCCCAAAGATATTCAGGTACTCCTGAACTGAGTAACATACAGTTCACCATGTCCATTTAGGTTTTGTTCTTTTGTTAAGCTACCCTATTAGACTGTGGTGTATAGGGAGCAGTTACCTCATGAATAATATCGTGTTCTTAGCAATATTCAATCATCTCATTTGAGGTATACCCCTCCCCACGATCAGATCTTAGAATCTTGATCTTTCTATCAAGTTGGTTCTCAGATTCAGCTTTATACACCTTAAACTTATCTACAACTTTATCTTTAGTTTTGAGAAGATAGGTGTAACAATATCAGGAGTAATCGTCTATAAAAGTCACAAAATATCACCTACCCCTCGGATGAAAACTCGATTCGAGTCACACACATCACTATGAGTTAATTCGAGAGGTTCAGAGTTTCTAGTTATAGACATAAAGGGTTTTTTAGTGTGTTTCCCTTGAACACAAATCTCACACTTAGATGAGAGATCATAAGAATATTTAGGAATAAGGTTCAATTTAATCATTCTCTATAATATTTGGAAATTGACATGTCCAAGTCGTCCATACCAAACATCATAAGACTCAACAATTTGTGCAACAGAAGACTCAAGAATATATTTTATTATAATTGGAATCAATTACATTGAGCTTAAAAAAGTTATTACAAGTAAAACATTTTTCTATAAGTACATTATTCTTTGTAATCACAAATTTATTGCATTCTTTTACAATCCTATATCCAGCTCTAAGAAGAAGAGATTCACTAATAAGATTGTAGCAGAGAGAAGGAACATGATGAACGCCTTGCAGATTTAGGGCTTTCTCAGGGGTTATAGTGTGCTCTATGCATCCACTTCCCATTATTTGTTTGGTGGAGTCATTTGCTAAGCTTATGCTTCCTCCACATGATTCCTGGTAAGTTGAAAACCAAGAGTGATCATTACAAACGTGAATATTAGCTCCAGAATCCAAATACCAATCAGTGGAAGAAGTAAAGGAATTTACAAGATAGGTAGAAGAGGCTAACGTGAAGGAATTTGGATTTTCTTCAATCATGTTAACTTTGTTAGATCCAATTCCCTTTGGAGCAGGTTTGGCCGATTCCTTCTTCCGATAGAAGCAGTTGGGAGCTAGGTGGTTGGTTCTACCACATGCATAACAAAACTTTCCATCAAATTTATGGCTGGAAGAGTTGGGATTGGATTTGGAAAATGATTTATTGAAGGAGTGCTAGTTTTTCTTGAATTTCTTCCTTTTCAGTTTGAAATTTTTAGATTTAGGCTTATCCTCTACCAAGTTCACTTTAGCTTTCATTTCAGACTTGGGTTTGGAATTTTGCCTATGCTGGTCTTCAATGCAAATTGCCTTAAGAGCTTCAGTAAGGTTAGATATCCTTGCTTGTATCGGAGATCTTCAGCAAATCTAGACTAGGAGGGAGGGAGTTTGTCAATCAGATAAGAAACTTTATAGTCATCAGTAAAGAAGTTTTCCTTTGATTGGAGATGACAGAGAAAATCTTCGAATTCATGAATTTTTTTATTAATAGGTTTGTCATCAACCATCATGAACTTATTGAAGGAAGAGGAGGTGAAACGCAGAATTCCAGCATCATCATAGCCATATTTTGCTTAAAGAGCATTCCATAGGTCTTTAGTACTTTTGAACTCATAATATATGTCATAAAGGTTGTTCGCAAGTGCACTAAGAATCATATGGCAACAATGATAGTTGATTTCTTCTGATTTTATAGAGCTAGAAAAGGAGCTAGCACCACAGCCAGAAGTGGAAGGAGTAGGTTCAGGTTGAGGACCATAAACAAGAGGGTTGAAGGGTTGAGATCTACTAGATGAAGACTCGGGAGTGTTTATGCAAATAGGAGACCTAGGGTGGTGAGCCAGTATCTCATCTGATTAGCCTAATATTTATAATTAACACCGGTGAACTTCTCAGATTTGACACTCATGGAATGATCAGGATTTTTCATAAGTCCGATTTAAGTTAATTAGTCTAGGTATAATGGAATATGAAGGAATGAAAGGGTTTTGTCAATATCATTGGACTAGTTACTTAGAAAATTATGACTTTAAAGGATAAGATGCAAGCTGATGAACAGAACAATATAAACAGAATAATTTAATTGAAACAATCTAAGCAATAATTGTAAGAAGATATATATATATATATATATATAATTTTTTCTTTGAATTAATTTCCTAACAGAAAATCAAGTAAATTTTTCCGGAAAATATTTATAACAAGTTATAACATAAATCAAGTAATTTTATTTCGGGAAATATTTATAACAAGTTAACAATTAATTACGAATAAGACAATTAACTGTAATTATTTAAGCAATAATTAACAACTATAAATTTGGATGAATAGTAAAAAATTTTGAGTGAACAGTAAGTTTTTTCTATAAATAGTGGAAGTGTTTATTTTTTAAAAAATAAACAGAAACTGTATTTTCCCGAGTGAACAGTAACTTTTTTTATTTTTAGATTTAAAAACAAAAGCTATAAACTCTTAATCTTCTGGATTGTTGGTTATAAACCAAATATTAAGCTTATAGCATACAAATTAACAAATAAATCCGAATGTAAAAATGAATCAGAAAATATGGCCTGAGCGGGAGCAGTCGTGTAAACACTGCCCTAGAAGATTAAGTACCCGCCTATCGCCCTGGCACAAATGATCATCTCTCCCCTAGCGGTAAAACCCTTAGATTTGGCCGGCCTCTGAACTCGAGCGAGAGCACAGAGCTTATGTTCAGATGATGAACGTTGCCCAAAAACAAAATAATTAAACTGTAGCCGAGAATTTTGGAGAGAGAGAGAGAAAGAGCTTGGTTAATTTTAGAAGAGAGGAGAATGCTTTCATTTTCCTGTGTTTGTTCTGAGCTCACCCCACGACTATATATAATGTTCATAACCCATAACCGTTGAGTAAACTCCACGTAACATACACAATAAACGTGCGTAACGTTCAACCGTTACGCATAAATCTCGCAGCCATTACGCACACAAAAAACATGCAAAATAAAGCTAGAGAAAATAAAAAACGTACGCGTGTAGTGCTGCGTGGCGCGCATCACGGCATGGCGAGGCGTGCATATTCTTCAAAGCCCAAATAATACAAAACCGAAAACACTATTCAAAACCCAATAAGAGAAGATGCAATTTAAAGCTCCAACTATTCATTTCATTTTTCAATGTGAGACTATTCACAAAGGTAAAATTGTTTTTTCTCAATAACATAGCCAACAATTATATGTTAAGCACAATTACCTCGTTCTGTATGGTCGACCTTGATTGTTTTGGCAGTTGACCATCTGTCGGGTTTGGGCATTAGCTTTGTTTCCTTTTCTGATTTGGTTTGTGTTTTGGTATATATTAAAACACGTTTTTAGTGTTTTATTAAGGCAAAAATAAGAGACTTTTGAGCTGGGTGTAGGCGTCAAAAAATGCTGAAAGATATCCAAATACAGCTCAAGAGGAAATCATCCAAAAAGGCAGAAAAAACACAAGTCTTGACTGTCTCGCCGTGCGAGACAGACTTGACTGTCTCGCCGCGCGAGACAGTCTTTACTGTCTCGCCGTGCGAGACAGTCTTTACTGTCTCGCGGGCGAGACAGACTTTTACTGTCTCACCCACGCGAGACAGTCTTTGCTGTCTCGCCCACGCGAGACAGTCTTTGCTGTCTCGCCGTGCGAGACAGAATTTACTGTCTCGCACGTGAGACAGCTTTCAGATGGTCAAAACTACCTTTGTAACTGCCCTACACGTGGCCACTAACTGTTCAAGAACGTGGGAAACGTCGTGGGCGAGAATCAAGTGAATAACTGCCAGAATAACGGAGTTTGAAACGTGGGAAAGCAGTTACATCAAAAACTGCCAGAAATGTTGACAGTATTTTACTGTCTCGTTGGGCGAGACAGCAAATTTACTGTCTCGCTGGGCGAGACAGCAAACACTGTCTCGGCCAGCGAGACAGCAAACACCCCCCCCCCCGCCGAGACAGCAAATGCTGTCTCGCGAGCACTGTTCATCCAGAGGGTTATAAATACCCCCCGAAGGCCATTTTCACAGGGGCTGCCAGCAGAGATCAAAAGTTGAGCACTTGAGAGCAATCCAGAGCAGAGAGAGAGCAGAGGTGCTGATCTTACGGCCAATCCTTGATAATCAGGCCAAATTGAACGATCAAACCTTTAAACAGTTAGGATCGTCTCAAATTCCCATCTTGGTCAAACCTTTAAACAGTTAGGACCAAAGCCAAAATCCCCTCTCGATTCGTTCCATGAACGAGAGGTCCACAAATTGAACGATCAAACCTTTAAACAGTTAGGATCGTCTCAAATTCCCATCTTGGTCAAACCTTTAAACAGTTAGGACCAAAGCCAAAATCCCCTCTCGATTCGTTCCATGAACGAGAGGTCCACAAATTGAACGATCAAACCTTTAAACAGTTAGGATCGTCTCAAATTCCCATCTTGGTCAAACCTTTAAACAGTTAGGACCAAAGCCAAAATCCCCTCTCGATTCGTTCCATGAACGAGAGGTCCACAAATTGAACGATCAAACCTTTAAACAGTTAGGATCGTCTCAAATTCCCATCTTGGTCAAACCTTTAAACAGTTAGGACCAAAGCCAAAATCCCCTCTCGATTCGTTCCATGAACGAGAGGTCCACAAATTGAACGATCAAACCTTTAAACAGTTAGGATCGTCTCAAATTCCCATCTTGGTCAAACCTTTAAACAGTTAGGACCAAAGCCAAAATCCCCTCTCGATTCGTTCCATGAACGAGAGGTCCACAAATTGAACGATCAAACCTTTAAACAGTTAGGATCGTCTCAAATTCCCATCTTGGTCAAACCTTTAAACAGTTAGGACCAAAGCCAAAATCCCCTCTCGATTCGTTCCATGAACGAGAGGTCCACAAATTGAACGATCAAACCTTTAAACAGTTAGGATCGTCTCAAATTCCCATCTTGGTCAAACCTTTAAACAGTTAGGACCAAAGCCAAAATCCCCTCTCGATTCGTTCCATGAACGAGAGGTCCACAAATTGAACGATCAAACCTTTAAACAGTTAGGATCGTCTCAAATTCCCATCTTGGTCAAACCTTTAAACAGTTAGGACCAAAGCCAAAATCCCCTCTCGATTCGTTCCATGAACGAGAGGTCCACAAATTGAACGATCAAACCTTTAAACAGTTAGGATCGTCTCAAATTCCCATCTTGGTCAAACCTTTAAACAGTTAGGACCAAAGCCAAAATCCCCTCTCGATTCGTTCCATGAACGAGAGGTCCACAAATTGAACGATCAAACCTTTAAACAGTTAGGATCGTCTCAAATTCCCATCTTGGTCAAACCTTTAAACAGTTAGGACCAAAGCCAAAATCCCCTCTCGATTCGTTCCATGAACGAGAGGTCCACAAATTGAACGATCAAACCTTTAAACAGTTAGGATCGTCTCAAATTCCCATCTTGGTCAAACCTTTAAACAGTTAGGACCAAAGCCAAAATCCCCTCTCGATTCGTTCCATGAACGAGAGGTCCACAAATTGAACGATCAAACCTTTAAACAGTTAGGATCGTCTCAAATTCCCATCTTGGTCAAACCTTTAAACAGTTAGGACCAAAGCCAAAATCCCCTCTCGATTCGTTCCATGAACGAGAGGTCCACAAATTGAACGATCAAACCTTTAAACAGTTAGGATCGTCTCAAATTCCCATCTTGGTCAAACCTTTAAACAGTTAGGACCAAAGCCAAAATCCCCTCTCGATTCGTTCCATGAACGAGAGGTCCACAAATTGAACGATCAAACCTTTAAACAGTTAGGATCGTCTCAAATTCCCATCTTGGTCAAACCTTTAAACAGTTAGGACCAAAGCCAAAATCCCCTCTCGATTCGTTCCATGAACGAGAGGTCCACAAATTGAACGATCAAACCTTTAAACAGTTAGGATCGTCTCAAATTCCCATCTTGGTCAAACCTTTAAACAGTTAGGACCAAAGCCAAAATCCCCTCTCGATTCGTTCCATGAACGAGAGGTCCACAAATTGAACGATCAAACCTTTAAACAGTTAGGATCGTCTCAAATTCCCATCTTGGTCAAACCTTTAAACAGTTAGGACCAAAGCCAAAATCCCCTCTCGATTCGTTCCATGAACGAGAGGTCCACAAATTGAACGATCAAACCTTTAAACAGTTAGGATCGTCTCAAATTCCCATCTTGGTCAAACCTTTAAACAGTTAGGACCAAAGCCAAAATCCCCTCTCGATTCGTTCCATGAACGAGAGGTCCACAAATTGAACGATCAAACCTTTAAACAGTTAGGATCGTCTCAAATTCCCATCTTGGTCAAACCTTTAAACAGTTAGGACCAAAGCCAAAATCCCCTCTCGATTCGTTCCATGAACGAGAGGTCCACAAATTGAACGATCAAACCTTTAAACAGTTAGGATCGTCTCAAATTCCCATCTTGGTCAAACCTTTAAACAGTTAGGACCAAAGCCAAAATCCCCTCTCGATTCGTTCCATGAACGAGAGGTCCACAAATTGAACGATCAAACCTTTAAACAGTTAGGATCGTCTCAAATTCCCATCTTGGTCAAACCTTTAAACAGTTAGGACCAAAGCCAAAATCCCCTCTCGATTCGTTCCATGAACGAGAGGTCCACAAATTGAACGATCAAACCTTTAAACAGTTAGGATCGTCTCAAATTCCCATCTTGGTCAAACCTTTAAACAGTTAGGACCAAAGCCAAAATCCCCTCTCGATTCGTTCCATGAACGAGAGGTCCACAAATTGAACGATCAAACCTTTAAACAGTTAGGATCGTCTCAAATTCCCATCTTGGTCAAACCTTTAAACAGTTAGGACCAAAGCCAAAATCCCCTCTCGATTCGTTCCATGAACGAGAGGTCCACAAATTGAACGATCAAACCTTTAAACAGTTAGGATCGTCTCAAATTCCCATCTTGGTCAAACCTTTAAACAGTTAGGACCAAAGCCAAAATCCCCTCTCGATTCGTTCCATGAACGAGAGGTCCACAAATTGAACGATCAAACCTTTAAACAGTTAGGATCGTCTCAAATTCCCATCTTGGTCAAACCTTTAAACAGTTAGGACCAAAGCCAAAATCCCCTCTCGATTCGTTCCATGAACGAGAGGTCCACAAATTGAACGATCAAACCTTTAAACAGTTAGGATCGTCTCAAATTCCCATCTTGGTCAAACCTTTAAACAGTTAGGACCAAAGCCAAAATCCCCTCTCGATTCGTTCCATGAACGAGAGGTCCACAAATTGAACGATCAAACCTTTAAACAGTTAGGATCGTCTCAAATTCCCATCTTGGTCAAACCTTTAAACAGTTAGGACCAAAGCCAAAATCCCCTCTCGATTCGTTCCATGAACGAGAGGTCCACAAATTGAACGATCAAACCTTTAAACAGTTAGGATCGTCTCAAATTCCCATCTTGGTCAAACCTTTAAACAGTTAGGACCAAAGCCAAAATCCCCTCTCGATTCGTTCCATGAACGAGAGGTCCACAAATTGAACGATCAAACCTTTAAACAGTTAGGATCGTCTCAAATTCCCATCTTGGTCAAACCTTTAAACAGTTAGGACCAAAGCCAAAATCCCCTCTCGATTCGTTCCATGAACGAGAGGTCCACAAATTGAACGATCAAACCTTTAAACAGTTAGGATCGTCTCAAATTCCCATCTTGGTCAAACCTTTAAACAGTTAGGACCAAAGCCAAAATCCCCTCTCGATTCGTTCCATGAACGAGAGGTCCACAAATTGAACGATCAAACCTTTAAACAGTTAGGATCGTCTCAAATTCCCATCTTGGTCAAACCTTTAAACAGTTAGGACCAAAGCCAAAATCCCCTCTCGATTCGTTCCATGAACGAGAGGTCCACAAATTGAACGATCAAACCTTTAAACAGTTAGGATCGTCTCAAATTCCCATCTTGGTCAAACCTTTAAACAGTTAGGACCAAAGCCAAAATCCCCTCTCGATTCATCCCATGAACGAGAGGTCCACAAATTGGATGATCAAACCTTTAAACAGTTAGGATCATCTCAGAACTCCCACTTGGTCAAACCTTACTACAGTTAGGACCAAAACAAAAATCCCCTCTCGATTCGTTCTCTCGATTCGTTCCATGAACGAGAGGTCCACAAATTGAACGATCAAACCTTTAAACAGTTAGGATCGTCTCAAATTCCCATCTTGGTCAAACCTTTAAACAGTTAGGACCAAAGCCAAAATCCCCTCTCGATTCGTTCCATGAACGAGAGGTCCACAAATTGGATGATCAAACCTTTAAACAGTTAGGATCATCTCAGAACTCCCACTTGGTCAAACCTTACTACAGTTAGGACCAAAACCAAAATCCTCTTTCGATTCCTTCCATGAACGAGAGGTCCAGCTTCGATTTGCAATCAAAAAACTATAAAAGTTAAGATTGCTTCCAATCTCAATTGATCAAACCTTATTCAGATTCTCTGAATAGAAATCCCAATTTAAATTTCCTTTGTACCAGGAGATAGAATATAAAATTCTTCCTCTCCGATTCCGGGTTCATCTCTACCAACAAACAAGAGACCAGGAGATAGAATATAAAATTCTTCCTCTCCATCATCGGGTTTATCTCTACCAACAAACAAGAGACCAGGAGATAGAATATAAAATTCTTCCTCTCCGATTCTGGGTTCATCTCTAACAACAAAAAAGAGACCTGATTACTCCAATAGGTACACGAGTCTAAACTGTTTCCCTAATCTCAACATGAAGTTTCTGGAGAATATCACTCAGAATATTCTTAAGAATAACCTGAATACTCCAATAGGTACACGAGTCTAAACTGTTTCCCTAATCTCAACAGGAAGTTTCTGGAGAATATCACTCAGAATATTCATAAGAATAACCTGAATACTCCAATAGGTACACGAGTCTAAACTGTTTCCCTAATCTCAACAGGAAGTTTCTGGAGAATATCACTCAGAATATTCTTAAGAATAACCTGAATACTCCAACTAGGTACACGAGTCTAAACTGTTTTCCTACCCTCAACAGGAAGTTTCTGGAGAATATCAGTTAAAATATTCTTAAGAATAACCTGACTACCCCTAAACGGGTATATGCAGTATCAACTTGATGACAAGAGCTGATTTCACAAGTACAAGTTCCAGCTTTAATTCAAGATCTCTACAATGGACAAGCGATAAACGCGATGCCGGGAAGAATCTTAACTATTCTACAAAGCACTGAATAGATTGAGAGACAAAGAGATCAAAAGTTGAAGCCACCTACGGGTTCCTCTACACGATCTACTCAACCAAACATTGAAAGGATCGTAAGTAAGAGCTATCTTGTCCAAAGCATCCCAGAACTCCTCTATAAAAGATTGAGTCTGGAATACTTTGGAGGGGGTATCTGTAGGCGTCAAAAAATGCTGAAAGATATCCAAATACAGCTCAAGAGGAAATCATCCAAAAAGGCAGAAAAAACACAAGTCTTGACTGTCTCGCCGTGCGAGACAGACTTGACTGTCTCGCCGCGCGAGACAGTCTTTACTGTCTCGCGGGCGAGACAGACTTTTACTGTCTCGCCCACGCGAGACAGTCTTTGCTGTCTCGCCCACGCGAGACAGTCTTTGCTGTCTCGCCCACGCGAGACAGTCTTTGTTGTCTCGCCCACGCGAGACAGTCTTTGCTGTCTCGCCGTGCGAGACAGAATTTACTGTCTTGCACGTGAGACAGTTTTCAGATTGTCAAAACTACCTTTGCAACTGCCCTACACGTGGCCACTAAATGTTCAAGAACGTGGGAAACGTCGTGGGCGAGAATCACGTGGATAACTGCCAAAATAATGGAGTTTAAAAAATACCCTCCTAAGGCCATTTTTCCAGGGGGCTGATCATTGTGAGTACTTCAGAGCAATCCAGAGCAATCCAGAGCAGAGAGAGAGCAGAGGTGCTGATCTTACGGCCAATCCTTGATAATCAGGCTTTGACTTGATTTCAAGAAGAACGACTATCTTACATCGATAAGATATCGTTTCAATTTCTCACTTCGATAAACGAAGTCAGAATCATAAACCCCTCACGGTTCAATCAGAATCTGTGATTTGGTGGTCCACGAGTCAAAGCGCTCCCGGCACAGGTAAAGATCCCACGAAAGCAGTGATCCAAACAACGATCCTGCGTTTATTTTCTCAAGAGTTGTAATTTTCTTTTTGTTGTGTAAAAGAGTCTTATAAAAAGGCTGTTTTCTTTGAATTTATTGTAATCGACCGAAGATATAATGAATTCGACAACAAAACCAACTTTTGGCGAAAACACTGGGTATTTGGGAGATTTGGTAAGAGATTTAAGAGATTTGTTTGAGAGATTAATTTGTGAGTTTGGAGTGAATTTGGAATCTTTATTTGTATTCTCTCTCTAATAGTAAAATTCATCCCCTCCTTGCCGCGTGGACGTAGGTAACCTGTCGAACCATGTAAAATCTATGTCTTACATTGTTGGGTTCTTATTTTACCTATTGGTTATGATTCTATCTCAGTTTGGTTGTGTTCGTTTCGGATTTCGCTGCGCACAACAACTGGTATCAGAGCTTCGGATTTAGCTTGGGGCTCGTTTTTGGAGGATTCTCTACATGATTCTCATTTGAAGAGATCAAGTTATCAACATGGGTGAAGCAAGTACATAGGGATCGTCTCTTTCGAAGGTGAGACAGTGTTTGAGCATCAATAACACTAAAATTAATATTCGAAAGTTTGATGGTAAGATAAACTTTGGTTTGTGGAGGTGTCAAGTGATGGATGCGTTGGATCTTAGAATTTGGAGAAGACTCTTGAATCATAAGAGAAACTCATTGATATGGTGGAGAAGGTTTGGAAGAAGGTTAACAACAGAGTATGTAGGATTATTAGGTCATGCTTGACGTCGGATTTGATCTATAATGTGATGAATGAGACATCGGCAAAATAGTTGTGGGAAAGACTCAATGACAAGTATTTAACAAAGATCATTGAGAATTAGCGTCATTTGAAGAAAATGTTTTAGCAATTCAAGATAAAGAGTGGAGTTTCCATTAGAGAGCATGTCAATAACTTCACAAAGATACTGTCGGATATGGCCAATTTGTAATCATGGTAGAGGATGAAGATAAGGCGATGTTGTTATTGTGTTCATTGCCAGAAGATGATTATGGTATTTTTATTCTCACGATGACCAATGGTAGAATCACTATCAGCTACAAGGAGGTGACCTCAGCATTAATGAATTATAAGTTGAGGAAGAGTGATAGTCAACCCTCTGAGAAGGCATCGGGAGATACATTGGCAGTGAGAGGACATAATCCAAGCCGCCGTCCATTCAATCGTTCAAAGTCGAAGCAGAGAGGTGGCCATAAATGTGTGGGTAGGAATCAATGTGCTTTTTACAAAGAGGATGGATATTGGAAGAATGAATGTCCAAAGTTAAAGGATAGAGCCGGGAAGAATAAGGAGAAAGCCGTACAAGCTTCCGAGGTGAATGTTGCCAAAGCTATTGGTGACAATTCAGATTCGGATTCTTCGGGCGACTCATGTCCAACACTACCGTCAGTTTGTTATGCCGACTCTACGGAGTAGATGTTAGATTCGGGTGCTACATACTATATTTGCCCTAGGAGAGTTGGTTCTCCAGCTTTGAGGTGTTAGAAAGAGGTGATGTCGTGCTCATGGGTAATAATCATGTATGCCCTATTGGTAGTATTAGAATAGTCCGAATCAAGATGTGTGACGGGGTGACTAGGGAGCTGAAGGAAGTAAGATTCGTTCCGTAGTTGACAAAGAATATAATTTCCCTTGGAACTTTAGAGGTAGCATGCTATAAAGTGATCTTAGATAATGCAACTTTAAATGTCACGAAGGGGTCCATGATGGTGATGAGAGGTGTCAGGAAAAATAATATTTACTACTTGAAGGGCAAGATAATAAAAGGAGGTCTAGCAGCCTCGATTACCACAGAGGAGGATACTACCAGCTTATGGCATATGAGATTAGGACACATTGGTAATAAGTCCCTGCAGGTATTGGCGAAACAGGGGCTATCGAAAGGTGTAAAGACCTATAAGATGAAGTTGTGTGAGCATTGTGTACTTAGAAGGAAGACAAAAATGAAATTCAGTACCACAATTCACAACACCCAAGGTATATTAGATTATGTTCACATAGTTGTTTGGGGTCTTTCCAAGCACACATCACTTGGTGGGGCTAATTATTTTATCACTTTCATTAATGATTATTCCAGGAGGAAGTGGGTATACCCTATGAAGCATAAACATGAGGTCCTAGATATATTTGTGGAGTGAAAGAAGAAAGTGGAGCTGCAGACAGGTAGAAAGATGAAGAGACTCCGTTCAGATAACAGTAGTGAGTGCAAGAGTGATTCATTTCTACAGCTTTACCAGGATCACGGCATTAGGCGACAGTTCACAGTTAGGGAGACACCGCAACAAAATGGGGTGGCCGAGATATTCAACTGTACATTGATGGAGAAGGTGCATTGTATGCTCTTACAGAGTAGATTAGCTAGATCCTTTTGGGTCGAGTGTTGGTTTATGCGAGCCGTCTCGTGAATAGGTTGTCGTGCACTGCAATACATGGGAATACTCCTATGAAGCTATAGTCTAGTTCAATGGCTAGTGATTATGATTTGATTTAGATATTTGGGTGTCTAACTTACTATCATGTGAATGATGGAAAATTAAATCTGAGGGCTAGAAAAGCAAACTTTGTGGGCTTTAGAGATAGAGTTAAAGGCTTCAAGTTGTGGGATCCACAAGACAAGAAGATAATCATTAGCAGAGATGTCACTTTTGATGAGACGTATATAATGAGGTCTCAAGTCCCTCAGTAGGTGGAGGAAGGACAGACTAGCGGAATATCATAGGAGGTAGAGGATGATGTGACTCTACAGACTTCAGATAACATTGTATCCATTGAGACTCCTACAGAGGTGACACTGAGAGGAGACGTGATGACAGATGGGCGGATGGAGGATACAGTGAATATTAGGACTCAGGGATAGGGTCATGTTCAGGAGTCTATTGTAGCTAATAGACCAAGAAGGGTTATTCGACAGCCAGCTAGATATGATAACGTGATGGTTTTATATGCTTTATCAGTTGAGGTCGTTGTTGATTTGGTTCCTTCTACATAAAAGGAAGCAGAGTCAAGCTCTGATTCAATTAGGTGGAGGGAAGTTATGGAGGAGGAGATGCACTATCTTCAAAAGAATGACACTTGGAAACTTGCAAAGCTACCGAATGGTAAGAAAGTTATTGGATGCAAGTGAGTATATGCAAAGAAAGAAGGATCTTCTAATTGAGACAATCGGTACAAAGCCAGATTGGTTGCCAAAGGGTATACCCAGCTTGAGGGCATAGATTATAATGAAGTATTCTCACCGGTCATTAAGCATTCGTCGATAAGGATACTATTAACATTAGTGGCACAACTGGATTTGGATTTAGTCCAGATGAATGTGAAGACAACCTTTCTAGATGAAGACTTAGAAGAGGAGATCTATATGACAAAAGCTATGAGTTTTAGAGCTGTAGGTAAAATAAAATTGGTGTGCAAAATAAAGAAGTCTCTTTATGGATTGAAGCAATCGCCACGATAATGGTACAAGAGATTCGATAGTTTTATGATTGGCTAAAGTTACACGAGGAGCCCATATGACCCATGCGTTTACATGCACAAGCTACAGAATGGTGATTATATTTATTTATTATTGTATGTTGACGATATGCTCATTGTTTCCAGGAATAGTTTAGCTATTAGAAAGTTAAAAATAAGCTATCATTTGAATTGAGATGAAGGATCTTGGAGAAGCAAAGAATATATTAGGTATGGAGATTGTGAGAGACAGGATGAAGGGGAGGTTGGAGTTGACACAGATGAGCTACTTGCAGAAGATGCTGAAGAAATTTAATTTTGATGGTAATGTCAAGTTGATGAGTACTCTATTAGCTCCCACTTTAAGCTTTCAGCTAAGATGTCACATGTTTCAATTGAAAATCGTGACTATATGTCCAAAATTCTATATGCCAATGCGGTGGGTAGCTTGATGTATGCGATGGTGTGTACAAGGTTAGATTTGTCACAGACCATGAGCATGATGTTCAGGTACATGCACTACCCCGAGAAGGATCATTGGGAGACCGTGAAGTGGATTCTACATTATATCAAAGGTACCGTGGATGTTGGTTTGGCGTTTCTAAAGAATGAGAAGATTGTGTAGGATAGTGTTGGATATGTGGATTCAAACAATGCAAGGATCTTAACAAACATCAGTCTATTACAGGATATGTATTTGCATTGGCAGGAGCGCTGGTGTGTTAGAGGTGTACACTTCATTCTACAATGGTTCTCTCCACTACGGAGGCTGAGTATATGGCATTAACTGAAACTGTGAAGGAGGCTTTATGGTTGCAGAGATTATTAGAAGACTTGGGAATTGCACAGGAGACCATCATGGTAAATTGTGATAGCATGTTAGCTATCTATTTGACAAAAAAATAGGTATATCATGAA
This sequence comes from Asparagus officinalis, assembly GCF_001876935.1. Taxonomy (NCBI): domain Eukaryota; kingdom Viridiplantae; phylum Streptophyta; class Magnoliopsida; order Asparagales; family Asparagaceae; genus Asparagus; species Asparagus officinalis. Next base: position 175,593 of record NW_017972749.1, read on the forward strand.
CAAACAGAGCATATTGATGTTAGATTCTACTTTGTTCGAGATGTCTTGGATGATGGAGATGTTATAGTGGAGAAGGTCCACGCAAAAGACAATCCGGCGGATATGTTGACCAAAGTTATCACTGGGGTGAAATTTGGTCATTGTTTGGAGTTATTGAATATTCTTCGGTGTTGAGGGCCTTTTGGAGACCATTTGGATGAACTACGTGAGGCTTGATTAGGGGTGAGCATGGTTCGGTCCAAACCGGAAAATCCGACCGGACCGAACCGAAATTAACAGTTCGGTTAGGTTTTATGAGTAGGGCGGCTCGGCTCAGTTTGAAAACTTTTTAACCCAAACCGACCCGAACCGACCTGACCTGTCCCCAAAGACTCAAAGTCTCAAACCTAAAGTAAACTTCCATTCCCACTTTCTCAGCCGCCGTTCCTCAGTTCCTCTCTCCCACTCTCTCTCACTCTTCAGTTCCGCCTCTCTCACTTCCTCTTGCTCACTTCCTCAGTCCTCTCTCTCACTCCTCAGTTCTGCCTCTCTCACTTCCTCTTCCTCACTTCCTCAATCCTCTCTCTCACTCCTCAGCCGCCAGCCGCTCGGCACTCCGCCGTGCTCTGCAGTCTTCATGGCCGAGGTCGAAACAATGGAAACATCTCCTCAGGCTCAGGATCTATCTCCGACTTTAGAGGGGACACCCGTACCCATCGCCGTCGCCGAGGCCGAGGTATAAATTAAAAATCATTCTTCTACATCTCAGTGATCTCGCATGATCTCTCGGTTCCATAGCCTTATAGGCCTTTTCTTGTGAAGAAGTTCATCTTGATGTTAAATTCTTTATTTTATTATCGAAGTATAAATCTGTATGCAGCTCTTAATCATATATGCCTAAATTCATTATATGATCTCTCAGATTCTCATGCCTATAGGTCTATACACTTGGCTTGTGCTAATATTGATAGTGAATTATTTATTTTCTACACTCTCGTTATCATGATTACAGGCCTATATCTGTAAACCTTGTATTATTTTTTATTAATGCATTGTTTGATATTGCCCGTTTGTTTATTGGATAGTGATCAAAATACTAAAAATAGGCATTGATTTTGATTATTGGTGTCAATTTGGCAATTTATAAATAAATCATATTAGTGCTAGTCTTATCTCACTTCTTTGACATACTCCCTTCTTTGGCCCTCTCTGGTTATCGTAGGAAATAGGGGAGTGAGCTCATAGGAATGGAACTTTTGAACTCAAATTTTGTGTTTGAGAAATGCTTATGTTTTGTTTGGATGGATATGAGTTCATTCCTTATAACTATTAGGAGTCTTGGGACCTGAATCATTATGGGTTGAAAACAATATCAGTGTTTAATGCTTCATAATCTACCACTTTGTTGATATCTTTTTTCCTTTAACACAGTATGTTGTTTGATAACAAGTTTGATGAAGTTAGAACCGAACAAACCGAACAGAACCGCACCGAACCGACTTGCAACGGTTCGGTTCGGTTTTGAATTATAGACGGTTCGGTTTGGTTGTTCAAATTTTGGTAAAAATCGAACCGAACCGACCGTTTGCACACCCCTAGGCTTGATATTCCTTGGGCAAGGGATACGTAGGCAGTTATTTTTTAATGTAGCCAGTTTGATTAGTTGATACCGACATGGTGGAGATTGTTCGCATTCTCATTCGGTTCCTGACTTGTTGTGCATTGAGTCCGTTGTCGTGGATTGATTCCACTTCGTACTGGACGCAACACGTGGGACGTTTGGTTGGTATTGGTGTCGGTTCAGTTTTGAAAAACTTCACCGAGGTGGAGAATTATAGAAATGGCAAAAACGGAGTTGAAGTTCAGGAAATTTGACGACGGAAACAGTTTGGAGGTTTCCCGGTCAACCGCGGTAACATGTGGGGTCGACCGGAAACGTGCATGCTACAGGGTGGTTTTCTGGAGTTATGGTCGGTCAACTACGAGGCTAGGTCCGGTCGATCACGGACCCTATAAAGGTTTGGGTCTGGTCTTCGTTTCATGTTCTGATTTGGTTTGTGTTTTGAAATATATTGAAACACGTTTTTTAGGGTTTTATTAAGGCAAAAAGAAGAGACTTTTGAGCTGGGTGTTTGGGAGATTTGGTGAGAGATTTGAGAACTTTGTTTGAGAGATTAATTTGTGAGTTTTGAGTGAATTTGCAATCTCTATTTGTATTATCTCTCTAATAGTAAAATTCATATCCTCCTTGCCCTGTGGACGTAGGCAGCTCGCCGAACCACGTAAATCTGTGTCTTGCATTGTTAGGTTCTTGTTTTACCTATTGGTTGTGATTCTATCTCAGTTTGGTTGTGTTCGTTACAGATTCCGCTGCGCACAACAGCCTCTTCTGTCACTGTAATTTCTTTCGCTTTTGCTTTACGATTTAGATTAGATAATCCATTTTATCAAGCAGCTCATGTCTCTCTCAATATGGCTACAGAAACCTTCTTTTAATTATTTTTTTTACATCCCACTCTCTGGTCAAACTTCAATTCCGGGACCTGCTATCATTCTCCATCACATCGAGGTGATGGTACCGCGCCAACTTGCATTTCCTGCCATTTTGCTTCAAGAAGAGATCCAGAGGACTACAATCACTTTTCCTCATCTTTTCTTGATTTGATCAGTAGGCCACGGCTGTTGTTGTGGTCAAGCTGAGGTTGGCGGTGGTGGCGGGGGGGGGGGGGGGGCGAAGGGCTGTACGTGTGGTCGACGTGAATCTCCTAACAGAAGGCAAAGGGAATTAGGATCTGTAAGGAGAACGAGGAGAGTGGAGTCGGTGGTTGGCTAAAAGTTTGGACACGTTTAGAAAGTGACGGGAAGTTTCGCTTTCGGATTCTGAACCTCAATATTCTAATTTCTGCGTTTCCTTTTTTAGGTACCATCGTCTCCCAACATCTTTTCGCTAAAGCTCTGGTTAGATTCGGATTCTCTGATCATCGGCCACGAGGACGCTATCCCACCTTCAGTTCAATGTCACCCGTTGGTACGAGAGGACAACGCATACTTGGACACCTAAGGGGGGTATGTGAGCCAACATTGTAAAATCACGTTGAATTGGTTTGGGCTTGGAATTGATTGACGGGTCGATTTAATTTCAGGGACACTGTTAGGAATCTAATTCTTACGGAATTGAAACTCCTCTATCCTTGTTGAACTTTATACGTATAACGGCTTGGGGAACACTCGAGATACAGTGATTTCCGAGGATCACTACTGTCGATTCTCTTTCTTCTTTTTTTCTCAGTTCTTTTTATTTCCCCCCTAAATAATTAATAAGAATGATCATCTTTTGCTGTACGAATCTGAACCTCATTAAGTATGTGTGTTCGTGATTGCTATCTATTCGTGGTTTGATCTCGATATCTGCCTATTTTGCTTCCCTCGATATTTTTATGACTATAAATTCTGTATCATCCCCGAAAAACAATTCTGATTCTAGTTACATGCGGACGAGAACAATTGCAGGTTGGGAGATTTTCTTTCAATGCCCTTTTAACTTTTGACATCACAATAGTCGAAAATCTTGGACATCAGCTCGAGTAGCTTTTCCTGAAATATATTGATTACTAGGGTGCGCAATCTCCTCACTTTGTTGCGTTCTATTCTTATGCATTTCGGTATATCTTTTGTCAATCAACAATTTAACAAATGGGTGAAATTTTGACTTATGGTCCGAAAATATCTTGTAAATTTAGATGTTTTTGTAATCCTTGTCAGCATGAGCTGTGAGCAAGCCCGTTTCTTTAAAGTTGAGCTTCGTGAATCACTTGTCAAAACTAAGTGCTCCATCAGCGCTTCCATGCTTTTGTTTCTCGATCCTCAGAATATATAAGCGAGTTATTTCACATTTTCACCATTTTCTGCACTCTCATTTCTAAGAAGGCTAGCTAGCTTATGTCAACGTCGTCTCCGTTCTCTCTCTTTTGCTAGGCCTGCCTTTTAATTCTCGATCACATTGTTAAGGGGCCTGTATGCTGCAGGACCCTTGCTCTCAGATAAAAGGAATGGAGAGCAGGGTTCTATTGTAATGGGAGAGAAGCCCTACCCATGTGTAAATTCTTCATTGTAGATAATGCCGAAGGATCCAGGGCCCGGAAAATATACATCGTGATGATGCAGTGAACAGTTTTCTCCTCACCCCTGTAGGTGGGTCCAACCATTAACCTTTGCATGCCAATTATTGAGCCTAAGGTCTTCAATCTATTACTGCCACGTCCACAAGTCTCTCTTTGAAAATCTGATTTTACTGATACGATATTCTCCATACCATTTTCTTCGGAGGGCCCTGATCTCTTTGAAAAGGAAAAATCACTTTAAGCGGACCTCACAATGAACGAACTTTTCACTGAATGCGAGATCAAGGATTCACCTCTACTGCCCACGTGAAATTGAATGCGTAGTGGTAGCAGTACACAGAGTGGATTCTCAAACAGTCGATGAAACTTTTGTTGCTTTGTCAATTCTTCGCTCCACAGCATGATTCAAGTCATCACATTGAGGCAGTTACGTACCAAGCAATAATTCAGCATCGCAAATGTGACGCTCGTAAGAACTCTGAGTGGTGAACGGCGATATCTGGCAATAGCTTGCCACTATCGTAGGGGAGCACGTGCTAAAATGCAGGTGACGGGAAAGCATCAGGCACGATTGTCGGAGAATCTGTCAATGCCTTGAATTTAAACCCCACGTGATGAAAGAATTTAGTATGAGGGCATTATTCTTCTGAGTAAGACAGTTCACGTACGCATTCTTCGTTGCAATAAGGGCTGGTATCATATGGTGTTATTACAATATTACCGATGTTGGATATTTTACATTTAACTTTCATGATGTTGACCTCAGCAAGCTGTGACTGGGCTTGGTTTCGAGAATATACAGCCTCAAAACCATGCAAAGAGCTCATGCAAGGAGATTATTTTTGAAATTTGACAGATCTTTCCTCGTGTTGGCCTATGGAAATGCTGCAGACGCTCATCGTACCAAAATTTCAATTCATGCATGTCTTCATGAAGAGGTGTTACTTATATAGTTTCAGCAGTTATTTTGGCAATATTCGAAGACTTCATCTTGTTTGGCACAAAGGGTGATAATTGCACCAATTTGTCAATCTTGAATGTTAAAATGAATGTTGTTGTTACATTTATCGTGTTAATTGGGTAAGGTAACTGCAGAGTGGTTGTTGTTGTGCGCAGCGGGAATTTTGGTAGCACCTCTGTTGCAGAACAAGAGAGTAAGATCACAACTAAAATTCTCCTATCACCAAGGAAACAACAACCCACACAACCCTAGACTACCCAAAATCTCCTCTCAAAGTCGGCTCACCTCTGCGTATTTTTTTTTACCCAGCACACAACCCTAGAAGAGAATTTTGGTATTTATAGGAGAGATTTGCAGGCTAGAAATTGTTCGGGAAAAGGAATCGCTTCACATGTACATCGTGTGGGTTGATGCTGATCATGTACCTCGGGTGGGCCCGCGTGCCTGCTACTGCCGCGTGCCTGATGTGGCCCCCACATTCACAATTCTCCACCTCGGTAAAAGTTTCTCCAAAACCTGAGTCGACACCAAAAACATCCAAATGTCTCACTTGTTGCGTCTAGTACAAAGTGAAATAAATCCACAACAACGGACTCAATCCACAACAAGTCGGGAACTCGAACGAGAGGTCAAACAATCCCCCCCATAAAAAACAACTAATCCAACCCGTCTCCATCTAAAGACTGCCTACGTATTCTCTTGCTCAATGAATCAAGCCTTACGTAGTTTACCCAAATGGTCTCCAAAGGCCTCAACACCGAATAATGTTCAAAAGCTCTAAACAATGACCAAACTTAACACCTAAAATAACTTTGGTCAACATATCCGCAGGGTTGACCATTGTCTGGATCTTCTCCAATATGACATAACTGTCATCCAAAACATCACGAACAAAGTAGAATTTGACATCAATGTGCTTCGTGCGATCATGATAAACCAGGTTCTTTACTAAATAGATAGCCGATATGCTATCACAATACACCCAAATGGTTTCCTGTGCAATCCCCAAGTCCTCCAACAATCCACGCAACCACAAAATCTCCTTCATAGCTTCAGTCACTTCCATATACTCTACCTGTGTAGTAGAGAGAGCCACTGTAGTCTGAAGTGTACATCTCCAACATACCGGTGCTACTACTAATGTAAAAAAAATATCCTAAAGTAGACCAATGCTTGTCAAGTCCCCCCGCATAATCTGAATCCATATAGCCAATACAATTCTGCCATGTCTTCTCATTCTTCTGAAATACCAAACCAACATCCACAGTACCTTCGATATACCGTAGAATCGACTTCACGGCCTCCCTATGACCATTCTCGGGGTCATGCATGTACCTGGATACCATGTTCACGGCCTGTGATAAATCTGGCCTCGCACACACCATAACATACATCAAGCTACCCACCGTACTGGCATATAGAATGTAAGACCCTAAGGTCGCTATGAAAGAACCCTAGAGGGGGGAGGGTGAATAGGATTTATGCTAATCTAATCCGATTTTATGCCAATTTAAAACTTATTAACAAATTATTCTTGCAAGATAGATATACAATATGATATGAGCAAGAATAAGCAATATAACTAAGGTGATAGATATACAATATGATATGAGCAAGAATAAGCAATATAACTAAGGTGATATATCCTAGCAATGAGACATACTATGTGGTATATGCAAGGATATATTTAAACTATCACAAGGGCGAAACAAACTAGTGGACAATATAAACAAGATGCAATAGGCTATAAGATGAACAGTTATAAGTGCGCCAACGAAACAAACTAGTGGACAATATAAACAAGATGCAATAGGCTATAAGATGAACAGTTATAAGTGCGCCAATGCAAACCAAACACGCTATATGTTCACGAGGTTCGGACCTTCCGTCCTACGTCCCCACTCCCCACTCTCGATGAGATTCCACTACACAACCCGGTTTGGAAGCTGGAACTTTTCTACACACTTGGTTTTCTAGCTAACCGAAAACTCTACACACTCGGTGTAGGCTGTATAAAAATCACAATAGATAGCTGATCCCCCATTAAACACCGATGATGGAAGTTACAATCTGACGACTTCTAGAAGGTTATAATTCGAAGACTTTCACGTAGATCAATGAAGGTTATAATCTGACGACCTTCACAACAACCGATGAAAGCTCTAGTTCAACAGCTTTCATAATCAACATCGGGAGTTATAATCTGACAACTCTCGTATTTTTGAGCAGCCAAGGTAAAGATCATTCAACAATGGTCTTTACAACGCTCTACAGAAGAGGCTACAAGTCAACTAGCCCCTTCTAAATGCGGAAGTCATCTCCGCATTCCAATTATTGAAACGCAGGCGACCCTCGCGTTTCCAATCCTCATGTTTCCAATCCTCAGCAAACCAAACGTGGGCGGCCCTCGCGTTTTTCAACATCCAGCGGGTGTCCAACTCCGCGTCTCCAGTCTAAAACGTAGAGTTAGGATCCTGAACGCCAACTTGGGCGTTGTTTGACTCATTCAACATGAGCTGAACGGTTCTAAAACCGTTTCCCACGATTTAGGATCGGTTACACCCCACTTAAGAGTGATTTAAGGGGCGGTTACACCCCTTAATCCCCTATAAAAATGAGTAAACTCAACTGAGTTAAATGTTGGAACTTCTTGGCTCGGATTAACCCTAGAGCTTGGCAGCAAAGAGAGGATCTTTGGAGCATTCTCGGATCTGGAGATCGACCACCGGAGCTTTCTTCTGGCCTTGGCTTATTAATCGATTTTTGGTTCAAATCAACTCTTTAAAGAGTTCTTCTAAACTCGTTCAGAGTTCTAAAACTTGCCACATAAGTTCTCTACAAACGTCAAATCGTGAGGAGAAGACATCGTTCCAGTGAATCAAAACGTCGGATCGTTAACGAAGAGCAAACTCGACGCGAGCATTCGAGGGAGGCACTCCATTGCCACCGTGAAGAACCCAGAATTAAACAAAGGAGAGAATTCAGATTAATTCTCCTCTCTTTTATAATCAGGAAATCTAATTATAATCGAGACCAAAGGAATACAAATCAAATTTTCTTTCATTTCTTTTACTACAAATTTTCCACCATACAAAAGATGGCGACTCTGCTGGGTACTAGCTTCTCTGACAACGAAGTGGTGGCGCAATTCGATGTTCATCTCACTGGAACAACTGTCAAAACTCTCATAGTAGAGTTTGATCAAGCCAAGTTTGAGGAGGCTATCTCCTCCGGATCCCTTAGCCACAAGGCTATGCGTAAGATCCACAAAGTTTCTAAGGAGACTAAAGCTCCAGTTATGACCAACTCATCAAAGGGCTATCTCCCCTAGGGGGTTGCACTGTTCATACAGTCCCCTCTCTGAAGGAGAAGACTTAGCTTCGGCACAACTCCAAGAAAGCCGATCCTCCAACCAACGCGAGTTTCACGTTCGTGAACCTAAACGCGACCCTGAGCTTCGTGTTTCTACTTTAGAACGCAAGCCTCGTGTTTATGAGCCCAAACATGAGCTTCGCGAGAACCAGACTGAACGTGGCCCTCAATGGGGCGTTTTACAGCCAAAACGCGAACCTCAAGCCTTCGTTGAACGCGAACTTCAACTTCACGTTTTCCAGTAAAAACACTACCCTCGCGTCGACAATGAAGAATGCGACCCTCATGTTGCCAAACCAAAATGCGGACATCACGTTTCAAGTGCCAAACACGACCTTTACATTTCAAGTGCCAAACGCGACCTTCGCGTCTCAAGTACCAAACGCGACCCTCGCGTCCCAAGTTCCAAATCCAATACAGAGCCTGGTATATAAGATTGAGAGGCGGATATAAGAAGTTCATGGATCCAAGGCATCTAAACCAGATTCATGTCCATCAAGAGCCAGTCCTATCTAATCATAGACTGGGGGTTCCAGTTCAAACCGAACGATCAGTGAGTAATTCTCCTCGAATCTGTACAATAGATTTGAGAGAGTTCATATCGAGTGAAAGACCGATGCAACAAATTATTCGTTCATTCCAATGTGAACGACTGATCCCTACGGTCCTCTCGGGATGCCAATGCTACTCATATGCGGCCAAACCGTTGATATTCAACCGACCAACGAACGTTGTTTTGCCTAACCAACGACGACGTTCGCACAGGAAAAAGTCTCTAGAGACCGAGTATCCTGGGGTCACTATCAATGTGATCGGCAGATGGAAAGCCTCAGGTCCTAGTTCCGATGACTCTGAGACAAGTCGTTCACCGACCGTTAGAGAAATCACTAACGAGTTTGAAGGAGTCTACCGACACACTCGGACTCAAACGGAAGCCATTCCCCCTGTCAACTATTGGAGGTTAGACAGAGGAACCAATTCCGATGATGAACACTCAGCCATTGCAGAGTCCCAATCATCAAGCTCTTTTGTTGAACATGAGAGCTCCGCTTATATGATGGGAAACCATGAAGATCTCTCAAAGAGACTTGATGAGTAGAAGGTCATGCTCAAATCTCAGCAGAAGGCCATCAATGAACTCTTGGCCATGTTGACTAAAATCGTCACAGACAAGGCCAAATCTCAGAAGATAGATTCGCCACCCAGGCAAGAATCTTCTCGAAGAGGAAGAACGTCTTCATCCTGACTTCACACAAGCAAAGGGAAGGAAAAAAAATGGTTGATGACGCTGCTTCTGACCAAGAAGCCCACAATCTGGAATCTTCCTCTGATGAAGAAAGAGAGACGGAGAACGAGCAGAATCTCCAGTCTGCCAAAATGGAAGAATTGGAAGCCCGCCTCAATGCCATTGCTGACAGAAGCAAGCTCCAAGATGAGAGAGTTGTCAGGCCCTATTCTGCCGAATGGGATGCAGCCCCTTATCCTCGAAAATTTGAGGCCCCGACGCTACAAACTTTTGACGGCACGGGATCACCGAACCAACATATCTATCATTTCAAGTCACAGACTGGCATCATACTGGCTCGATTGTTTATTGGCACCCTTAAGGGAGTTACCTTTGAATGGTTCAGGAAACTACCTACCGGATGTATCCGAAAGTAGGCGGATCTAGAGAGACTCTTCCTGTCAAGATTCTTTGAAGAGGACATAGAAGTCTCCATTCATACTCTTCTCGCCACTAAGCAGAAGAAGAGGCAGTCCGTCAAAGCCTTCGTCAAGAGGCTCCGAACCATGGCTCTTCGGTGTTCGTCAAGTATGACACAATCTACCTTAGTAGAGACCTATCGACACAACTTGCAGACCGACCTCCTAGCCCGAATAAGAGTTAGAGAATGCCGTTCTTGGAGACAACTAATCTCTCAAGGCGAACAGGCTCAAAAGATTATTGCCAGGATCAAAGCTGAAGAACAAAGTAGACAGGATCAACCAGAGCAATCGTACCAAGCTCAATCTTCTCAGTCAGAAGGGGAAGATACTACAGCCACTGAAGCTAATCCTCTTCAGTAGGATGCTAGGGTCTCCAATAACTATCACGTTAATAATTACCTGTGATAGTCAAACTTGTTAGATAGTGGCCCATTAGGCGATGTGCCATGTCTGCTCCTTTTTCCCCTTACACTTGTTCAAGACTGGGGGTTGGTTTATTTGTAGTTCATTGGATTATGAATAATAAATTTTCTGAGTTATTATGTTCAATAGAATACCTCTGTCAACCACGAAGTCTACCCAAACTATCACGTTAATGATCACCTCTGATAGTCTATCAACTTGCCAATTCGCTTCAATAGGATGGCAGATCCATAAAACTATCACGTTAACAGTTACCTCTGATAGTTCATTAATTTGCTAATCCTCTTTAACAGGATGGCAGATCCACAAAACTATCATGTTAATATCTATCTCTGATAGTCCATCAATCTGCCAATTCTTTTCAATAGAATGGTAGGTCCATAAAACTATCACGTTAATAGTTACCTCTGATAGTCTATCAATTCGCCAATCCTCTTCAATAGGATGGCAGGTCCACAAAACTATCACGTTAATAGTTACCTCTGATAGTCTATCAATTCACCAATCCTCTTCAATAGGATGGCAGGTCCACAAAACTATCACGTTAACAGTTACCTCTGATAGTCAAACTCATCAGATAATGGACTATCAGGTGATGTGCCTCTATTTTGACTTTATGAATAGTGCCCCACTAGGCGATGTGCCTTGTCTACCTCTTTTTATTCCCCTGCTAAGTCTTAATCAAGACTGGGGGTTGGGTACTTGGAATCCATTAGATTAAGAGTAACGAATCTTTCACATCGTCGAGTTAACATTACACTTCTGACGATCATCATCCCCATAGAGTATGCATTCAACTCGCATTACTCCCAATTCGTTAACAACATACACCTCTGACAATCAACTTATCAATCCTTACCAATAGGATGATAGGTCCTCAAAATTACGCAAATCGCAATCTTCCCCAGCAAGACACTAAGTCTTCAAAATCTTATTCAAATCACAAGCATCAAAATTCATCACTTCTGATGATAAACTCACCTAAAAAGTTTCCCCAGCGAGACGCTAATTCCAAAAATCTTGTACAAGTCACAAGTACACATTCTCCTGTCACGTTAATAATACACCTCTGACAACCCACTTATCAATCCTCTTCAATAGGATGATAAGTCCAAAAAGTTACTCCGATTGCAACATTCTCTTGTCACGTTAATATCAAACACCTCTGACAACCCACTTATCAATTCTCTTTAATAGGATGATAAGTCCATAAAGTTGCTCCGATCGCAACCCATTCCTGTCACGTTAACATCATACCTCTGACAATCAACTTATCAATCCTCGTCAATAGGATGATAAGTCTCCAAAGTTGCTCCATTCGCAACACAAATTTTCGTCATGTTAACACCAAACCTCTGACAATCCACTTATCGACTCTCGTCAATAGAACGATAGGTCCTCAAAATTTCCCCGATCGTAATATTCTTCTTGTCATGTTAACAACATACACCTCTGACAAAATTAACTTATTGACTTTCCCCAATAGAGCGATAGGTCCTCAAAATTGCCCTGATCATAATATCTTTCATTGTCACGTTATTATCTCACCTCTGACAAATTCAACTTATCGACTCTCTTTAATAGAGCGATAGGTCCACAAATTCCTGTCATGTTAATATCACACCTCTGACAAAATCCACTTATCAATCCTCTGCAAGAGGATGATAAGTCCACAAAGTTGCTCCGATCATAACAAATTCCCGTCAAGTTAACATCACACCTCTGACAATCAAACCAACTTATCGACTCTCTTTAATAGAACGATAGGCCCATAAAATACTGTTAGGTTAACATCACACCTCTAACAGTCAAATCCCCCAATGAACTTATTAATTTTTTTTCAACAAGAATAGCAAGCTTTTATTATAAAATCCCTAGCGGATTAAATATTTTCTGGAATTATCCTAGTGATAATAAAGAAAATTTCTGAATTTCACTCTAAGTGAAAATTCATGCCAAGTTAATATTACACCTCTGGCGCTTCCAACATTCTTTTAGTGTTTCAAGTAACACAGGAAAAAATAATGACAAAGTCTACGTATTTAATATCGTAGCCAGTGATTATCATTAAATTAATAATCTCTGAATAATAATGACAAAGTCTACGTATTTAATATCGTAGCCAGTGATTATCATTAAATTAATAATCTCTGAATCAATACCTTGCATGTATGGGGAATTTTATCCCAAATCCTAAGTAGGGATAAGTCAACGCCTAATACGCGTTGTCGGGTGATCCATTCCCATAATAATGATGAAATCTATGTATTCAACATCGTAGCACTAAAATCAATGCCTTTTACGCATGGGGGGACTTTATCTCGATCCCTAATTAGAGATAAGTCTACGCCTAATACGCGTTGCCGGTTAGTCTTTTACCGTGAAAAAGACATCAAAATCCATGCATCACACGCATGGGGGACTTTATCTCGATTCCTAACTAGAGATAAGCCTACGCCTAACACGCGTTGTCGGTTAGTTTTTTTCCGTGAAAATGACAAAGTCTATGTATTCAAAATCATAGCATCAAGTCTAAGAGGGTTCATTCTCTTAGCACAACGTTACATGTGAATCAGATTCAAATAATTCACATGCTAGCCCGACTCAAATGGTAGTCGGTAAAGGCTTATCAAATCCGTTGATGACTGAGGGTTTACCAAAAATCCTATGTATGTTCGTAGGTCCATTAGCTTAATGGATGTGAGCCGAGACTTGAAACAAATGAGCTAAAGACAAGTCTTAAAGACTTAGTCAAAAATGCACGGAAGTCACTTCCATGTCTTAAGTCAAAACGCTGAGGTCAGACCCGCGATGCAAAAACCAAACGCCAAGGTCATACTCGTGTTCCAAATTCAACATGCAAGGGTGAGACCCGCGTCTCAAGTTCAAAATTCAGGGTTCATCCTCTACATTCCAGAAGCAAGATTATGATGTAAACCTTCACACAGGTCCTACGTAGCAAATCCCTTCAACCAAGATGCATTCGAAGCGAGTGTAGAGAACAACTCCCTTACGACAAGGAATCAACAGCTCTAAGATCGGAGTTGAGATCCAAAGTATTTCGAAAATTCATTCCAGTCAACCGTGAACTTTTGAAAACTTTGGAGGGGGTTCTGTAGGCTGTCTAAAAATTACAATAGATAGTTGATCCCCCATCAAACACCGATGATGGAAGTTACAAACTGACGACTTCCAGAAGGCTATAATTCGAAGACTTTCACGTAGATTAATGAATGTTACAATCTGACGATCTTCACAATAACCGATGAAAGCTCTAGTTCAACAGCCTTCATAATCAACATCGGGAGTTACAATCTGACAACTCTCGTATTTTCGAGCAGCCAAGGCGAAGATCATTCAACAATGGTCTTTACAACGCTCTACAGAAGAGGCTACAAGTCAACTAGCCCTTTCTAAATGCGGAAGTCATATCCGCATTCTAATTCTTAAAACGCAGGGGACCCCCGTGTTTCCAATCCTCAGCAAACCAAACGTGGGCGGCCCTCACGTTTTTCAACATCCAGCGGGTGCCCAACTCCGCGTCTCCAGTCTAAAACGCGGAGTTAGGATCCTGAACGCTAACTTGAGTGTTGTTTGACTCATTCAACATGAGCTAAACGGTTCTAAAACCGTTTCCCACGATTTGGGGGCGGTTACACCCCACTTAAGAGTGATTTAAGGAGCGGTTACACCCCCTTAATCCCCTATAAACACGAGTAAACTCAACTGAGTTAAAGGTTGGATCTTCTTGGCTCGGATTGACCTTGGAGCTTGGCAGCAAAGAGAGGATCTTTGGAGCATTCTCGGATCTGGAGATCGACCATCGGAGCTTTCTTCTGGCCTTGGCTTATTAATCGATTTTTGGTTCAAATCAACTCTTTACAGAGTTCTTCTAAACTCGTTCAGAGTTCTAAAACTTTCTACGCAAGTTCTCCACAACGTCAAATCGTGAGGAGAAGACATTGTTCCAGTGAATCAAAACGTCAGATCATCAATGGAGAGCAAACTCGATGCGAGCATTCGAGGGAGGCACTCCATTGCCACCGTAAAGAACCCGGAATTAAACAAAGGGGAGAATCCAGATTAATTCTCCTCTCTTTTGTAATCAGGAAATCCAATTGTAATCGAGACCAAAGGAATACAAATCAAATTTTCTTTCATTTCTTTTACTACAAATTTTCCACCAAACACTCAAATCCTCACAAAGTACATACACAAGCTACAACCTTAAGTGTTGGTCCTCACGTATCGACTCGCTCAAGTGCTCAGAATTATCACCTCTCACTAGGCTACCGACACCACTCCTCTTGGTATCGACTCTGTCCTCACCACACACTCCTCTCGGTGTACAAGTGTATTACAAAGTGAACTTCACAAATTTAGCACAACAAAAAATTGTTCTCTAAACAAGGTGAGAACTCAATTAGGCTCAACTCAATGTCACTATCTCTCACAATCCCAAATATATTATGAATGCAAATACAATAAGCTCAAGTGGGTGTGTGTAACAATGAGATTAATCAAATCTAAACTCAATATAAAACTAGCTTTAATAAGATGATAATCAAACAAATAAATATAAAGCTAGAAAAGAGTTTAGAAAACTTCTCAATAGATGACAAGAGATGGAGGGAGAATAGTTGATTGCTCAAACTCCAATAGATGATCTCCTCAAGCTCTTGTGGAATTGAATTCACAAACTCAAACTCGAAAATGTTTAAAAGCTTTTAAACACACTTAAACAAAACTTAAACCCTTGTTAAACTTGATTAAAACATTTTCTTAGTTGGATGAAAGATGAGAGCAAGGGGGTATTTATACCCACTCAAAACTTAAGCAAAAACCCCAAGGAAAAGACCAAAAACCCACAAACAAACAAATCAGAAAACTAGCCGTTACTGTGCAACGACTCTCTGATAAGTCGACTTATGAGTCGACTTATATGAGTCGAGCCGTTACTGTGCAACGACTCTCTGATAAGTCGACTTATGAGTCGACTTATATGAGTCGACTCAGCAGCAGAAAAACACAACTGGGCTGCACTTCAAAAGTCGACTTATGAGTCGACTCATGAGTCGACTTATGTGTCGACTTATACGTGCACAAACTTGAAATGCACAGAAAAAACTCAACTTTGAAGTGTCTTTAAAAATTGCAAATAAATTCCAAAAATTATGAAACTTTGGAAAATTTTTATAAACATGTACATGAATATGTTACAAAAATATTTTTTCGAATTTCACTTCACATTTGTAAAATATTATCATTTTACAAAATAGTCCAAAAATATGAAAACTAAACATACATGTTTTGACATTTTGACTAAACTATGTTTTGAAACAATACAAAATGATTATATAGACTTAATAGAAGATGTATATCATTATTGTTAAGTCCATATACTAAGAAATTAATATTATCATAAAATTGCATATTCTATGCAATATATATTTAAACATAATAGAGTATGAAACATATGAGGATATATATTAATGTATATTTGTTTCATATCTATATAGTTAAACCAAAACACAATAACAAATATGAAATATGTAATCTCATATTTATAAACATGAAAACTCAAAACTATGTATGTATATATATAACTATATATATACATAGAAACCAAACATATATGTATATATTGTTGGCCTTTTTGTTTTGATGATGATTTACAAACAATTTACTACTAATGTTGTTTGTCTAGTGTTTGTGCATTCCTATGTATTATAGACAAACAACGTTGTTGGAGGATGGATGGAATAGAGCTTCAACGATCATATCAAGAGGAGGTTGTCGGAATTGTGGAGTGAAGCTTATACAATTCAAGTTAAAGATCAAGTTCAAGCTTCATCCGCAACGTGTACCAAGTCAAGCTTAATTGAAGATCAAGATTGCTTGGGTAATTTAGTTTAGGAATTTATATTATGTGTGTTAGTACTTTAAGCTCAATCATATACACACATACACGTTTTGGTTTTTGTATATATATAGTTATATATATATACATATATGTTTTGGTTTGATAGTTTTCAAGTTTTACTATGAAACAATTGAATATAATTAGAAAACATATTTTTGTTTCATACTCATATGCATATATATGATTTCATCAATATCAATTTTAGTTAGTTAAATGAAATCATGTTTTAGTGCATTATATGTGTATTTTGATAAAATACTACATTCATTGTTTATAGACTTCATAACAATAGTTTACATCTTTCTTCAAGTCTATAAAATCATTTTGTAAAGTTTCAAAAGTTGGTTTAGCCAAAATGTCAAAATTCACATGTTTACATTTTCGTGTTTTGGACTATTTTGCAAAATGATGATATTTTTCATTTGGAAAGTCCTTTTTCGAAACCAGTCATTGTAGCATGTTTATTACCATGTCTACAATCATTCCCCAAAGTTTTACATTTTTTAAAATTTATTTGATATCTTTAAACAGTGTTTTAAAATCAGAAAAACAGTTTTCAGAACTTGATTTTCATATATCAGTTCTCGGTCGACCACACCGGTCGACCGGACCTGTGTTCATTCCTCTCTGGGAAGTAGAGAGTTCGTCGGTCGACCGCCACGGTCGACCGAGAGCTTCCTTCGGTCGACCACACCGGTTGACCGGATAAGTCTGATTGTCTTTTTCTCGTTTTTAACCTGGATAGCGGTTGACCGAAATTTCCGTCGGTCGACCGATCGTTTCTGTCGGTCGACCGAAATTTCCGCCGATCGACCGCCGATCTGCTGATTCGAGCGTTGGCTTTCCAACGGCTATTTTTCTGAGCGTTTTTCTGGGGCTATTTTTATCATTTGGTTTGGGGGTTTTTTGGCTGAGGTACTTGGAGGCTATAAATACCTCCTTACCTCAGTTTTTACAGACAAGCTAAGAAGTGTTTTAAACAAAGTTTTTATAAATACCTCCTTACCTGTATTAGAGAACCAATCATTTGTTGTTACATTGTGAGTGTTGTAGAGTTTTCAGTGAACTAGAAAACCGTATTGTGAGGGTGGAGTGTAGCCACATTGTGAGAGTGTGAGTGGAGATCTCCTCGAGGTGAGGAGCGGAGACGTAGGTCGTGGGGACCGAACTCCGTGAGAGAAATTATGAGGTGTAAACGTTATTCGGGTGAACGTAAAAAACCCGGTTGTGATAGTGGAATTCTCCCCGGGAGTGGGGAGGGGAAACGTAGGACGGAAGGTCCGAACTCCGTGATCATATCGTGTGTTTGAGTTTGTCCTTGGCGTTCTTTTACATTCATACTTATTGTATATATCGCCTTTGTCATTTGCTCTTAGTTCATATTATCCACTATCTTGTTTATCTTGTTTATGTTTATATCACCCTTAGTTTCATATCCTTGTATATAACTCATAGTATATCTTATTACTAGGATATATCCCTTGTTCATATTGCTTATCCTAGCTCACATATATTATTGTATTTCATACTTGCTAGGATAACTTGTTAATTAATTTTAATTGGCATATAATCGGATTAGATTAGCATAAGACCCTAATAACCCCCCCCTCTAGGGTCTAACATATATGAAACTATATATACATGGAAACCAAAAACCTGAAATGCACAGAAAAAACACAACTGGGCTGCACTTCATAAGTCGACTTATGAGTTGACTCATGAGTCATCTTATGAGTCAACTCATGAGTCGACTTATACGTGCACAAACCTCAAATGCACAGAAAAAACTCAACTTTGAAGCGCCTTTAAAAATAGCAAATAAATTCTAAAAATTATGAAACTTTGGAAAATGTTTATAAACATGTAAATGAACATTTTACAAAAAGAATTTTTGGAATTTCAATTCACATTTGTAAAATATTATCATTTTACAAAATAGTCCAAAAATATGAAAACTAAACATACATGTTTTGACATTTATGACTATACTATGTTTTGAAACAATACAAAATGATTATATAGACTTAATAGAAGATATATATCATTATTGTTAAGTCCATATACTAAGAAATCAATATTATCACAAAATTGCATATTCTATGCTATATATATATATATATATAACTATATATATACAAGGAAACCAATATAATGTGTGTGTATATATGATTGAGCTTAAAGTACCAACACACATAATATAAACCTAAACTAATGTTACCTAAACTTGATCTTGATCTTCAATAAGCTTAACTTGGTACACATTGCGAATGAAGCTAGAACTTGGATCTTCAACTTGAATTGCATAAGCTTCACCCACTATTCCGCCAACCTCCATTTGATATGATCGTTATGGCGCAATCCATCCATCCTCCAACATATTGTTTGTTTACAATAACTACAAAACTACAAACAATTTTAGTAGTAAATTGTTTGTAAATCATCATCAAAATAAGAAGGCCAACAATCTCCCCCTTTTTGATGATGACAAATAATTTACACAAAGGATATATGCATGAAAGAAAATGAATATACAAAGTATAATTATCATGCATATAAACACGAAATACATACAATATTTCTCCCCTTTTGACAACCATCAAAAAGGGGAAAATGATAAGAGAGCGAAGGCTCCCCCTACCTACAAGCACGGTGAGTATAAAAACAAATATAGGGAAAGGCTCCCCCTATCAAAAAGCCATATAGAATCAAAAAGCTATATAGAATATATGAAATGAAAGCTAAGGCAAAAAACATGTGAGTAAGCATAAATGAAAGATATGCTAAACATAACTCACATACAAACAAGACAATGAGAACACATATTAGTATGTCATTTATGAAAGAAGTGTCTCATTACACAATTATAAAAACATACTATATAAAAATAGATTTATGAAAACAAAGGAATGAGGAAAACATGAGAACCATGAAAAAAGTTTTCAAGTGAAAACAAATCACTCAAATGAAGTCATAAATCAAGATTTGAGTCCAAAAATAATGTTTGATCAAAGAAGAAAATTTTCTTTGTATAACTTGATCAAACCACTCATAGAATACATTATAAGACACGAATAGATGATCCATAAGCACAAACACATAAATATCATCATATAAGTGGAATATAATAAATTCAAAGCAACAAATCAAAACATAATTTTTAAGAGAGGCAACAATATCAAGCTCTTGAGCTTGTTCCAACCCATATAATCATTTTAGCACCCGGTAAACATGATTTGGAAAATAAACACCCAATAAACCCGGGGGGTTATACAAACCTCTCAATAAAATTCAAAACTAATAATCATGAAAATAAAAGAATTGATCAAAGAAAAATTATTTTCATATTAAAAAAAATTTAAAACATAATTTTCAAAACTAAGAAAAATTAAAAATTAAAAATAATACAATTCTTGGTTTTAAAAAGATTTTGGCACCCAAACATTCTTAGTGCTGGATTGGTTAGGAACATTATCCCTATCAATAAAGCTCAAAGCCCTAGGGTTATGAACCCTTTTGGGTACATTTGGTGCACTAACCCGGTCATAACAATAATTGCTCAAATGACCCTTCCGATTGTAATTTGTGCAATGAAAGAGACTTATTTGTTTTTGTGGACCATATGCTCGTACACAGGAATCATTTGCAAACAATGATTGTCTTTTAAAATTATTTTGCAAATGAGAAATATTATCAAACAAAGGTGGTTTACTTAGGAAATTTGGCAAGTTTGAACATTTTTTCAAATCATAACAAAACTTTGCCAAATGGCCAAATCTACCACAAAGATCATATTTAAACACACGTGGTCTACTAGAAACATTTGACAAACGAGATTTCTTTTTCAAATCAAAACAATATTCGGCCAAATGACCAAAACGACCATAATGATCACATCTATACACATGAGCATGCTTATGATGAACAATGGGTGCATATGTGTGTACATGTGATGAAGAAACCTGATGAGATGCACAAGGGTCATTAACAATTTTATGTTTGTGTGCATCATAGCAAAATTTAGCTATATGGCCTTTACGGTCGTAAATAGAACACTTGTAAACTTTGCTATATATGTGTGCATAATGAGTGGATGATTTAGACTTGGCACACATATTCACAAGTTTCTTATGATTAATAATGCATGAATTAAAAGTTAAATCTAAAGAGGTAATACCATTTTTAACATCATTCAACTCATCATTAGGCACATATACATTAACATTAGAAGTAGAACATAAATAGTCGATTTTTAACATCATTCAACTCATCATTAGGCACATATACATTAACATTAGAAGTAGAACATAAATAGTCATTTATGAAAGAAGTAGTATCATTTTGTATGAAGTAGAACATAAATAGTCATTTATGAAAGAAGTAGTATCATTTTGTATGTTCTCTACTTCTAACATGGTATTATTTTTAGCATGAGACAAGCTAGTGATAGATGAGGTTAATTTTTCATTTTTCAAATTTAACATATCATTGTTTTCTTTAAGCATAGTATTTTCTTTTGCAATGATATCAAATTTGGACACTAACATGCTTGCTTTTTAAATCAATAAAATCATTTTGTATTTTCTTGTAGGCATGCGCTAATCTATCATATGCAGAAGCGAGTTCATTAATAGATAGATCATCATCGGATTCTGAATCGCTTACCATACTAGGGCTATCGTCTAGTGGTCGTGTGCATGATGAAGCTCAAATATTACTTGAGGAAGAATCCACCGGAATCCTTTGGATCTCCTCCAAGTTACCATGATGTGCTTCTATGAATATCCACAATTTGTAAGCACTATCAAAATGAGCAAGCTTGTTAGAGATAGAAGAATCAAGTACATTAAGTATATATTCTAACACAATCTTGTTCATGGTAAACAACCTTTTGTTATTTTTACTCCACTTGGATTTCTCCATAGTGGGTACAATATAAGCATTATCAATAACTCCCCATAAATCAATATTTTTAGATCGCACAAATAGTTTAAATCTAGAAGCCCATTGTGCATAGGGAAAATTAATAAATTTAGGAGCAACATTAGATTCATAGCCTAACAAAGGTGTAAAATTCATGTTCATGATAAATATATATATGTGCAAGCAAGACAAATGCAATCAAAACAAGATTAGCACAAAAAGATAACTTGGATCTTTAACTCAAGATAATTAGACCTTAAATCAAAAAGCACCAATCTCTGATATCAATTATTAGACCCTAAGGTTGCTATGAAAGAACCCTAGAGGGGGAGTGAATAGGGTTTATGCTAATCTAATCCAATTTTATGCCAATTTAAAACTTATTAACAAATTATTCTCGTCAGATAGATATACAATGTAATATGAGCAAGAATAAGCAATATAACTAAGGTGATATATCCTAGCAATGAGATATACTATATGTAGGCGTTAAAAATTGCCCATAGGTCCTCAAACACAGTGCAAGACAAGGAAAAGACGATAAACGTTATTATCCAAGTCAAAGGAATTCATCCAAAATCAGCAAGGCGACGAAACGTACGCAAAACAAAGAAGCTGGAAGAATCACGAAACATTGCTTAGAAGCTTGAACAGTGCCGAGTCACCAAATGCTGACTCGCATAGTTCCGAGTCACGAGAAGCTGACTCGCACAGTTCCGAGTCACCAGAAGCTGACTCGCACAGTTCCGAGTCACCAGAAGCTAACTCGCACAGTTCCGAGTCACCAGAAGCTGACCCGCACAGTTCCGAGTCACCAGAAGCTGACCCGCACAGTTCCGAGTCACCAGAAGCTGACTCGCACAGTTCCGAGTCACCAGAAGCTGACCCGCACAGTTCCGAGTCACCAGAAGCTGACTCGCACAGTTCCGAGTCACCAGGACTCTTGTTGGATACAAAACCTCCCCAAACACTGATTCTGATGATTTTTAAGGATTCTTTCGTCCCAGAACCTCTCCAACTGCTCTGAGGTTATCCATAAACACGTTTAGACAGTTATAAACCGCAGATAACATTTAAACATCAATTCCTACTTGGAGACACATCTCAAAAAGCCTATAAATAGAAGCCTAAGGTTTTCTTTCAAGGGGATCGGAGATTTGAGATTAAGAAGGCGAGGTGCTGTCAAATTGACCAGTCAACCACGAATTTCAGAGGAGAATAATCAGAGCTTGGCGAACACTTTCATAAAGAAAGCCCCTTCGAAAGGTTTGTGATTCTCTTCCCTTCTTTCCTCCGGATTAAACTTGGTTTTAATCTCGAGAAGAGCCACAATCTCGCTTGGTCGTGATTGTCGCTTCCGTAATTGTTTCCCTCGTGAAACAAGAGCGTAATTATATTGTCGATCGGCTTTGGTCTGCGGTGGTCCACGGACTAACGCGTCCCCGGCACAGGCAAAGATCCCACGCAAAGCAGCGGGAGATAAACTACTGCTGCGTTTTGTTTGATAAAGTTGTAATCTTTATTTTTCGTTGTAAGAAGATCTTATAAAAAGATCAACTCTCTTTTCAGTTTGAACTTGTAATCGATAAACGGTGTAACAGGTTTGAAAACAATGGAAAAGGCAACTTTTGACACAAACAAACTGGCGACCACAGTGGGAGCCGACAGCTTTTCTGCAAAAGCTGTAGTGTCGCAACCAAAGATCGTCATACCGATCAACGAGGAGGTCGAGTACGAGTTCGACCAAGCAAAATATGAAGAGTACTTATCCTCCTCTTCCCGATCATCCTCCCCTCGTAGGAATAGGAGAAACTCCACAAGGAAAGGTCGAGGACATTTGGATTTGAAGGTTCAAAATCAAGAACCTCATCCCGCAGCGGTTCAAAAGACTCCTTGTAAAGCTGAAGCTACCAAGGCCGAGCCGACTTTATCCAAGAGGGCGCGTCAAAGATGGCGTCAACGTCTAG
Organism: Asparagus officinalis; assembly: GCF_001876935.1. Taxonomy (NCBI): domain Eukaryota; kingdom Viridiplantae; phylum Streptophyta; class Magnoliopsida; order Asparagales; family Asparagaceae; genus Asparagus; species Asparagus officinalis. The sequence continues at coordinate 198,966 of NW_017972749.1, forward strand.
CACGCCAATTGGCCAAGGCCTCCGAGCCGGTGGATGGAATCCTCTACGAAGCGGATCTGAAGTCTAGAGGACGCCAACAGGCACAGCAGCGACTTAGCGATTGGTCCAAACCAACGACAAATGAATGGGTCCCCATTAAGAGGACACATTCCACTCTTAAATAACGAACCGAGAAGTGCCACGCTTTACTTGCGCACACAAGAATCCTGGTACAAGAGGCCAAGAAACTACAAACAAGTACTGCAGACTTTAAACTGATGAAACCACGTCAAATCTGGAGGCCAAAATCCAGAACAAAGCCCGAAAAAACCGAGGCACAGGCTGCTGGCTCGGCCAAGGCCGAGTCACCAAACGCTGGCTCGGCCAAGGCCGAGTCACCAATTGCTGACCCGCGAGCTGGTTCATCTCTGTCTGCAGAAATTTCGCCTCCTGCGACCAGCTTCAAGTCTCCGACAGCTCCTGCTTTTGTTCCAATGACTTCCTCACCTCCTGTAAAACCCCACGGCGGCGTGGACTCATCCCGAGTTAAAATGAGCATTATGGATCGTCTCGGCCCTTTGCATAAAAACAAACCCCGCTTGATTGGTCAAAATGGGGGACGGGAGCGAGTCTCCAGTAACTCAAAAACTCCTCATACAGAGAAAGTACCAGTAACCGCTCGCCTTGGGCTACGGGTAGAAGTTCGAGATCCTGTTGAACCCTCACGCGCGCGAAGGTGAGTTTTCAAACGAGCAACTCTTGAAAATAATGACGGAGCGATATATCCTCAAAGAGAGTTTTATTCGT
>NW_017972750.1:0-21647 GCF_001876935.1 Asparagus officinalis
TTTTTCATTTTTTTTTTTTTTGGTGTAAACTCAGGAGAATTAAATAGGATTAGAGCACTATCGTAATTAAGATATTGAATCTTATCATGATAGAGTGTTTGTATCAAGCTAAAGATGGTATTTTGGGAGAAATAGGATTAGGTCTTTCTTAGTCTCTGTCCTAATAAAAGATTGCAGTAGTGAAGGAGCTTTGAAGAGAATATGAGAATTAATTATGTATGTGAGGTTAAAAGTTTAAGAGTCAAGAGTTGAATGGTTCATCTTGTAGTTTTCCCCGATACATAGTGGGTTTCTCATATTGTGCCACCATGGATGTAGGTCGAAGTTTATCAACTGAACCACGTTTGCAAATTGTCCCCAAAGCTTTGGGGGCATCAAAGTTAAAAAGTAAATATTAGGATTACAAAAGTGAAAATAACCCTCATTTCCCCCTTTTTCTTTTCATGAAAAAGGCTCATAAACAAACTGATAAAAATAAGTATTAACGTAGAAGTTCTGAAGTTCAAAGTTAAAAAAAAAAAATTAAAAATTAGAATCGCGTAGTTCGTGTGCATCATGATGCAAATTTATATAGTTCCCAATGGTTTTAATAAATTTCTATTGATTTTACATGTGCAGTTGCATTTTATTGTTCCGGAAATCTATTGCAAAGTAGTAACTTATTAGGGTGGGAATTTTCACTGCAAGGTAAAAAGGTAAATAAATAAATAAATAAGGAAAGAGTAATGGAGGCTCATGGGGGCGAGGTTCGACTATAATTGGGATGCGTGACTAAACTTTATTAATACAAACTCCTCCGTATAAAGTACGGCACTATACGGTCCAAAATATCCCGTACTTATCAGATAACTTATCGGTCCCAATTTTGGTTCGTTGTGTTCGATCGGTCAATGGTCCGGTTCGAACCCGACCTTAATGTGGTCAGCTTTACCAGTTGAGTCACGTGTGTCATTAACTAGTCACGTGTGTAACTTGGTGGCACTTTTGGTCAACTTGCTTAGCATTGGTTTCATGACTTGAAGCTTGAAAATGACAGGGGTGCAAGATAAGTCAACGTCCTTATCCCTATTAGACTATCTCCATCAGGAGTCAAAATTTTAACCTTCTCTCTCTTGCCACATCACTTTATTCCCCCTCCACATAATTCAACAATCTTTATTTTCTATCATCTCTACAGCAGGACAATCTTCATTTTCTATCATCTCTACAGCAGGAGTTTTTTCAAAAGATTTTTACTTTATTTGGGACCCACTATAACCCCATCACTCCAACATATATACCCCACCTTATTTATTCATTTTTTTCTTATTTCATATATATTACTACTACTACTATTATTATTACTAATATAACTCATTTATTTATAATTAAAATTTTCTAATATTTACATAAATAATATATATTATTAATTTAATTTTTGATAATATTTTTATATTAACAAAAAAACACACGATTTTATTAAGCATACGGAAAAGTCAAACACACACAAATTATTGAAAACATTAAAGAAAACACACATTGCAGGAGAAATTAAGATAATTTTGTGAAGGATCCATACGAAAAAGTTTGAAGAATATAGAAGCAAAAGCAAAGAGAAGGAGAATAAGGTATTGAAAACTCAGTTTTTTTTTTTGTCTCCAAATTACACAAGACTAATATCTATTTATAGAGGTGAAAAAATAAAAATTATTGATATAAAAATTATAAATTAATTCCTAGTATTTATCTCCCAAAATATCATTTAAAAGTTAAGAGTAAAACAAAAAGACCCCAACCAATCAAGCCTTGACACATGGCTCTCTTTAATTGTTGATCTACTGTTGCGGGACCCACTCGGAGAGAAAAACCGGAGGTGAAAATTTCACCCATTGGTCTCCGGTTTTCCATTTCACCCCTTTGAAAGCCACCCGCTGGAGCAAAAAACCCCCCCAAATATCTCCTGTTGGAGATAGTCTTACGTTGCATATGCTAAACGAAAATATCATATGATCATCTAAATTGCACATAAATATCCTACAGTTTCACTAGCCTTGCACTTAAGTGACACTTATTTTAAAATCGAGCAAAAAAAGGCCTGAGCGTATTCAAGTGTCACATATGAGTTCCCTGTACGTAGTAGAAAATAACATGGATGGTGTTAACTTTTCTCTACATAGCAAACAATATAACATAACATAGCCTACTAAATTGAAAATTTTATAAGTTTTTTTTAGCGTATTTAAATGAAGCCGTTTACATATTAAGGATATTTATATACAACATAGGGTAAACAAGAGACCACCAACATGCAACGTCGTTGGACGAACAAGATGTCACTAACGCGCAACAATTTGAAATTTTTTTGGTGCATTTATCTGCAACACTTAAACACCTTTGGGCATTTAAGAGGACTGATTTAGAATAGGAGGCATTAAAATGCAACGTTAGTGAAATTATAGGGCATGACGACAAGTGCGGGGAAAAATATCTATAGTTGCTATCATCTTGAAACTACGAAAATAAGTCAAAAATTAATTATTTATTTATTTAAAAAATAACTAGAACATCCAAGTTGTTATGTCTTTTGAGGAATTCAGATTCTCTTTACTATCAAAAGACAATGCAACACTGTGTTCGTGAATCATAGTCATTTGTGATTTAGTAAATAATTGCGATTTGTATTGATTTAAAAGCAGATTGATAGTAAAGATATGGTGCACATGTGAAACACTTACCTTGAATGAATCGTAAGGTCCTAAAATGTTAATGTATTTTTTTTGAGAAAAAAATGTTAATGTATTTCTCGTGTAGATCAGCGGTCCATTCAAAATGTGCATGGGGAATGAAAACTAAAAACATAGATGCGTCTATCTCTAGACTCTAAGTTTGTCCTTATCAAACCGCAATCATTTTAATTTATTTTTTTAAATGAACAAAAGCTCCCTAGATTGATGAATGCAATAGACAAAGTCCAAGCGCTCATCAACCTTTTGCCTTTTTTTTTTTAAATGCTGAGGTGCTTCTTTGAGGTTGCATTCATTCTCTGCCGCCGTTGGATTAAAAAAAAAAAAACTATGTTTAGTTTGTGTGGCGTAAATGGAATTAAAAACATGCTGACATTTTTCAAGTGACCAACTTGTTCTTTTTCTACATCCAACAAGAGTTGACTTTCCGCGTGTTTCTTTTTGAGTTTGTGGCAGCTCAACCCTTAAAAAGTCTTAACGTGCAACTTAATACTAAAATGTGGTACTAAACATGTACTTTAGTTTGTCCTCTTCATTTCAATTCTATGAGCACACATCGATCTCAAGGAGTCAATGTTCATCCCTTCGTGTAGAGGGAAAGAAGGGCGATTAATTTATTTATGAGAAAAATATTAATGATTGAGTTCATCTCGGAAATTATCATTGATATTTGGTAGTGAGTGAACTAATGACTATCCGTGTTCGTTGTGTTTGTGAAGTACGGTCAATTGGAGCTACCTGCAACTCCCCAAAACTTTTACGGGGTTTAATATAAGGACAGATTTTTAAAAGTACCCGTTTTTAATATTTAAATAGTAAAAATGATCATTTGGGAAAAAAATTAGCAAAACCGACAATTTTCTTCAGAAAACGATCAGTTTTGCTGTTATTGTGATTTAGCGAAGTGTACGAGACTACTAGCCTCATACACTTCATTTCTGTTATCGTGAGGAAAATAGAAACGAAGTGTACGAGACTACTAGTCCCGTACACTTTGCTAAATCACAACAACTACAAAACCGACATTTTTCTTCAGAAAAGTGTCGGTTTTGCTACTTTTTTTTTCTTCAAATGGTCGTTTTTATATTTAATTATTAAAAATGGGTGCTTTTAAAAGTTTGTCCTTAATAATAATGGAAAAAAAGTCGATGGAGGTTTATTGCCACTCTTTAAAACTTTACGGGGGTTTCTGTAATTAACCTTTTTTTTATTTAGCTTTCTAAATCCCGGGTTCCGGTCGAACCGTACTTCATCTCTTAATCTCTAAATTAATGAATACAATTAATTACAGACAAAATTCTAAGGCAATCCATCTTCATTACCATGTCACGGTGAGCTGGTCTATAGAAATCTTTAGCTCCGTCTAGGTTTCACTTTTATTCTCTACGCGGCCGTTGAATAATTATATAAAAAAAAACATGTTTAATTTATGGTGTAATGAATTAGGAAACATGCTGTGTATTTCTTTTAAGTAACCAACTTGTCTCGCGTATGCATGCATCTCCCAAAGAGCTAGCTGACTTGTAGCCCTTTGATATAGGCTCTGTTTGGCAAAACTAGCTGAAAACTGCGGGATTATGGCTGAAAGCTGTTAAGCTAGCTGAAAACTGTGAAATTATAACTGAAATCTGATAGCTGTGTAGCTAGCTGATTGACTAGAGCTGTTTGGCAAAAGCAGCTGTACAACTAGCTTAAATTTGTTAAATGACTAAAAAAGATATGCAATATTATTGATATAAAATTAATTAGAATTATTAGGGGCAAAAACGGAAGAAAAAAAAACAACTCCTTCCCAAAGACAAACGCTACTTGAGGTAGCTTTCCAAAAGCTACTTGCAAAAGACACAATCTCCAAAATAATCTCCTCCTATTTTTTGTCACCAAACAGCTCTACTAGCTTATTGACCAAGTCAATAAGACACAATCTCTTAGATAAGACACAATCTCTTGTTGCCAAACAGTGCCTATACTCGATGTATATTAGAACATAACATATTTTGTATCACATCCCACTAATCTAAGATTAAAATATTTTTCAATCATCTGATCAATACATAAATACAGATTACATGTTATATGTTCAGACATTTACATGTGTGTGTGTATTCTACTATATTCTCGTTCTTTTTCATACGTATGTACAATAAGTTTGAGGTGGCTCTACCATGAGTCATGATGCCGTGTTAAAATCTCCAAATAAACTATTCTAACCGACAATTTACTCCACGCCATTAGAGTATAACTACAGCTATCCAGCACTCAAGTTGTATAATTAACTATAATTACGTGGCAATCTTGATCATTTTCTTTGGGATGGGGAAGCTACTTGCATATTATTTCTCAAAACAAGTCATTAGTATTTAATTAGCTAGCTAGTTTAACTATTTTACAACATCCATACACTCCTGATTAGGGGTTAAAATTTTGGGTTTAGGCAGAAGCTTTAAATATTTTACCAAGCTGTTGCTTGTGACCTTGTAGTTTATTATGATGAAATATTTAATTTCCACTTGCAAGGTTGAGTTTTTTAATTTCACGTTGGACAGTTAAAGACATAATTAATGGTTTCAATATATTACTCTCAAAATTAGATCTTTAAGCGGCACTTCAGTATGAGTATAGTGTTTATATATATGCAAAGAATCAGAAAAGAGCGATAGATTTCACAAATGTTAGGAATAATAACTAACAGTTGTAACTTTTTTCTTGGTTAATTTGGTCATAGTCATAATTTTTTAAATCAGTAAAATCAATAAATTTATTGTTATTGAACGTGCAATCTGTAAACAAGATTCTCAATTTAAGTAAATCAAACTTAATTTTAATTTAATTATCATAATACCAAGATCTTAGAACGAGGTGATTTTCACAACGAACAATTAATTAAGAGAGCGTACATTGATCTATGATTCGAATATTGATGAGAAATTGACTACAAGAAGAACTACGTTGAAGACTTGAATTTCTCTCTCTTAGACCTTTTAAATTCTACGAATTTTCTTGATGGAAAGAAAATTGTATATCGTTGTTTTTAGGTAGAGAGAGGATCAAGTTTTAAATAGAACAACTATCTCCACGTTCCATTAACGTGAGCAGTTATTTGACAATCTCTTCATTTATTGACCAATAAGAATTTAGCATTTAAAATAAAACATGAGCAATTAAATAAACTAAAAGATAAAACGTCTTAAAATATAAAAGAAAACGTGGAAACAAAAATATGGTTAAAAAAATAAATAAAACGTGGCCACTAAAAGTGGTTTAAGACGTGGGGCAATAAAGTCTAACACAATCATCATTAAAACTTGGTTATTATAATTTTCATATGAAAGTAATTATTTTAACATCCTACATATCACAGATATTTCCAAGACTTTAAATAATTTTTTATTTAATATGTGATATTTTTTTCTTAGCTTATTTGAAATTGTTTATGACATAATAATAATTATTATTGTATTTATTTTTATTGAAAAAACATTACCATTTCATATTTATACGTTTTTATGATATAAAATGTAATACATACTTAATTAGTAAGCTCTATTATATGTTTTAGAAAGTCCTCGAAGTAAACAAGTAGAAAAGAAAAGAAAAGAATAAATATGTATAAATGATTAGGAATTTTTTTTTCTGAAGGCCTAATTTGTAAAGTGGCCCACAGAGGAAAGGTTGTTGTTGGGCCTAGCCCAACCTAAACCCCAACCCCCTCTATAAACAACTTCGCCTCCTCTCCCCAAAAATCAAACAGATCCGGGGGGAAAAGATAAATAAAAATAAAATAAAATAAAAAACAACCCAAAAAAAATCGGAAAAAAAGAAAAATGGGGAAAGAGCTCACCGACGATCAAGTCGCCTCGATGCGCGAGGCCTTCTCCCTCTTCGACACCGACGGCGACGGCAAGATCGCCCCCTCCGAGCTCGGGATCCTGATGCGATCCCTCGGCGGTAACCCTACCCAAGCTCAGCTCAAGGAGATCGTGACAACGGAGAGCCTGACCTCGCCCTTCGATTTCCCGCGCTTTCTGGACCTGATGAAGAAGCACATGAAGCCGGAGCCGTTCGATCGCCAGCTCAGGGACGCGTTCAAGGTCCTCGACAAGGACGCGACGGGGGTCGTGTCGGTCTCGGATCTGCGACACGTGCTGACGAGCATCGGGGAGAAGCTGGATCCGGCGGAGTTCGATGAGTGGATCAGGGAGGTCGACGTGGCGGCGGACGGGACGATCAAGTACGAGGATTTCATTGTGAGGATGGTGGCTAAGTGACGAAACCCTAGGATCTGAGATGAGGTAATGGATTCCTTAGATCTGATGGGATTTGTTGCGGATCTTTGTTTGCCTGCTGATTTGGTGTTTTGATTGATATCTGTTGACATTTTGATTCTGAATTTGGTTCTGAATACGTTCAAATGGCGATGTCCTTTAATTAGTTGATGTGTGATTTGTGATGCCCTGCTTACTGATCAGGATGGTGCAATTTGGCAAATGAAATGGTAAAGGATTGCGTAAACAGAAGGTTGTTCGTAACTTAAAAATGCAATGTAGGTATAAGTAAACATTGTGCAGCATAATCTGAAATCCATTATGCGATGCAATATGAAATCTCTTGGAAGCTATTTATATGCCTCGGCCAGGAGTTTTATGCAACATCGTCAAATCCGGATTTTGTAGGACACACACTGCTGCCATTAATCCGAGCTTATCTGAGAGTTACATGAGCCTTACGCTTCATTTGATATGCGGAAATTAAGTCAAAGAGAGAACGGAATGAAATAAGGAATGGATAAAATGCTCATTTTGCGTGGAATCAGAGAATGAAGTGGGAATGCCAATTTTTTTATATGGATAATTAATAAGAAATCTTGGCATATTTGGAATTTATTTCAAAATTTTCGTTCCCACTTAAGCGGGAAAGCCCATTCCCTACTATCTCATTGGGAATGCTCATTCCCACATAAGATTGAGAAGTGACTAGTGAGAATGACATTCTAGCTTCTAGAAAGTTGTTGTGTTTGGTACACATGAATGAGAAGTGGGAATGAGCATTTTATTCCCACCCATTATAGCGTGCCAAACAATGGGTTAATGTTGGTTGACATCGAATTAACACAAAGTATTATGGTTAAAGGAATTGGTCCAAATTTCTATTCACAACCATCACATTTGCTAATATATTCTATATTGGGCTATAATCACATATGAATCCCCATATCTCAACCATCTATGGGAAACCATAGATCCTTTAACGGTCTTATCTCAGACGCTTTTGGACATACCTGACTTTGTCTAAACTGACTTCTATGGGAGGATGTCATGAAATGCTAAGGTCCATGGAAACTTCACTGTAAGTGGGCTAGCAGACCTTAGCGTGATTTGTTTTAAGTCGACAAACCCATAGATCTGAATATGGGTATGAGAGCATGCACACTATCTCCCCTGTGTATGGACTCAACCATTCATGCGCTAACTTGGCCTTGAACATTCTCCCTACTTGGGCCACACCATTGGGCTTCACTGCGAATCTTGCTTTTGAACCAAAATATCAAGGTTGTTGATCGCGGATCGCGGCGCGTCGCGGCGAGGTACCGCTAAGGCTATTGCGCGCTATTGCGGCGAAAAAGCGGCAAATAGCGCACAGTCAAATAGCGGTCAATATAAATATATGTAAATATTCTAAATAACAAGAAAAATTATATAAAAAATACCATGAAAAATAAATACCATGAAAATGAAAAATTATGTAAATGACCGAGACAAGCTAATTTACTCCATCATATTTGAGAGTTGGCTCTTCATCTTTGTCTTATGCATATGGATCTTCATCAATAGCTCCCCAGCAAGACAGGAGCACAAAATCACCAAGACAAGCTAATTTAATTAAATATAGTACAAACTCCACAATCACCAGAACAATCTAAACCCCTAAGTTTAATATCAAATAACAAAAGTATAATTCCAACAAGACAATTGTATTGTTTAATTAACCAACAACAATTATCAACTAACCAACAATAATTGCAACCTAAAACAAGACTGTTAAGGAAAAAATAAACATAAACCTAATTTTATCTCAAAAGGGACTTTTTTTGACCGGAAGCACAAATCAACAAGAAAGCACAACATTGAAACTTATTAATCTGATTAATCCTAACCTTAGCCATGAAAAAACTAGCTAACTGTCTCAAACGCTGATTTAAAAAAAAAATCAAATAACCGATGATAGTTTCAAAACCCTAACCCTAATTAGAGAAAGGATCAGATAAGTCATAACCTGAGTGGAGTGGTCCTAGAGAGATAGCCGCAAGAGGAGGCAGAGATGAAGGCGGAGGCGGCTTCGAAGACCGGAGGTGGAGACTGGAGGCGGAGGCGGAGGCGGAGGCGGAGGCTGGAGGCGGAGGCGGCTTCGAAGACCGNGGATGCGATGAGAGGAGGCGGTTAGGGCTTGGATCGGGACTTGGGATACAGAGGCGAGAGCGAGAGAGGGGGGGTTAATATACATTCGGGTCGGTTTCGGGTTCGGGTAGGATTTTTAGCCGAACTAAATAGCGCTGTTTAGCGTTTTTAAGCGCTTTTGAGCGCTAAACAGCGCTTTTAAGCGCTAAACAGCGCTATTTGCGCGCATTAAGACGCTTTTCGAGGGAAAAGCGGTTTTCCCCGCGTAGATGTGCCGCGAGAACCTTAAGCGGAGCGGTTCTCCTCCGCTTCCGCGAATAGCGGCGCTATAGCGCCGCTATTCCCCGCTTTTTACAACAGTGCAAAATATGTTCTCTGATATGATCTCCTGGAGACTAACCTGAGTCTCTCTGAGAGTTAGATGAGCTTCAAATATAGTTTGGGAACCAAAGTAGTCAAACAAATTAAGATGTTTGGATTGGTTATAACTTTCTATTTAAACTCTTAACCTTTTGAATATTTCTAATATGAGAGTATACTTGCATATAAATGCCCAGCCCACACATGTTTATGAAACTTCCACTGCAGAAATGTTATCTTAGATCACTTTAAGCCATGACAGTCTGCATATATCCTAAAATCTGCATATGTCCTCTGCATTAGTTCATTCATTTATCTTGTGCTTAGGTATACCCTTAATCAGAGCAGCAACCGGTCATCATATCACTAGAAGTATAACTGCATTCTCCTTCCTCATGCTTCTCCTTGTTACTCCTTTTCTATACTTGGCAAATATCCCCTTTTACCGCCATATTATCACCGGTATGTTTTGGTGAGGAGTGTGTGTAGACTTTAGAGGGATCCATTAAAGATCGCCAGGTTTTTATTTTCTCTCATCAACCATCTTTCCTTTGCCGTCAAAATTATTGGTCAAGGCAATTATTAGGAAAAGAATATGTTGTCATGGAACTGTAAAGACCACGTTCTACAACGAATGAATAATCTATCAGATTCTGATTTGCTAATATTACTAATGACAAATGTTGGTTTTTGAAACTAGAAGGTGTGAGTGAGATGGAGGAGGAAACGTAAATGTATATCAGGAATATCCAACAGTTTAATACATGACACAAGTAGAGCTGTTACAATAAGAACAACAACAATGCTTTTGTCCCATTTTTTAAGGGATAAGTAGGGATGCAAATGTATGTCGTAACTATCCAATATCTTCTATATTCTAATCCTGACGAGTAGGGATGTAAATACAAAAACAAAAACAAAAACAAAATAGCCTTTCTATCCATTTTTTTTGGGACAATAGGCTACCTACATGTATGTCACGAATATCCAACAGTTTAATACATGACACAAGCAGAGATGCTACAATGAGAACAACAACAAATCTTTTGTCCCAAATTTTCAGGGATCAGTATTGATGTAAATGTATGTTGTAGCTATCCAATATCTTCTATACTGAGTATACTCTAATCTTGACAAGCAGGGATGTAAATACAATAACAAAAGCAACATGGCCTTTATATCCGTTGTTTCGGAACAATAGGTCTGGAAATGTAAATCGCAAATATCCAATATGTTCCTGTTATAAAGGGGGGGGGGGGGCAGGGGGGGGGGGTTGTCTGATACCTATATTTTCGTCTGTATTACAGCTTCCAACAGTATTGTTATCTTATGCAAGGAGAGATGTAAATGCATCGGGAAACCTTCTAACTGCTTCATATTCGAATACTTCTAGATGGATATGGATTGGGTATGTATGTATTTATGAATGCATATGTACATGTATACATATACATATACATATCACTTGGATATAAATTTGATATTGAAGAAGATCCATCTGTAAACTGAGTGCTTCAAAGTCTTATGTTTTAATTTTTACGCAAAGGTCAATGTGGGCAAAAATTAACCAAAACATACACAAGTTTACCATGAACGAAGTTCCTCACTTTATTTCTTGTTAACTAGGTCTTTGCTTTTGTTTTAGGGCTGTTTTAGTAAAAATGACCGGAATACAAGGAGTCATGGCATAGTTTTATCCTTTTTCTTTATATTTATTGTGGTGTAGTTTATTACAGAGCATTTAGGAGCTCTAAGGTGAACCGTCGGAAGGATCCATAATAGAATATGAGCTACCTTGTAAAATGTCTTACATTGAGAAAACTTCAGCTCATTTCCACACAAAACACATTCTGTAGGGTTCAAACTGAACATATGTTCCGGTTGCCTGGTTTGACCATGATGTGCAAAATCTTAACTGCCATAGAGTCCTTACCTCCATATTACGCCATAATGATTACACGATGGATTCTGTATAATCCATCTATAAAATTTTAAGATCTCGTTGTCAAACTAAAGGAGAATCTCTTTAAGCCCGAGTTGCATGGAAACGGATACAGGTATTGGTACGGATGTGGGTACGGGACACGACAAAATTATATATTGTAGGGTATGGGGACATGACTACATATATATATTGAATTAAAAATGTACACGAGATCTTTTTTTTTTTGAGTTCATGTGTCATTAAAATTAAAATTGCTCTCACATTTATAAGTTTCTTTTATCATATTGATTATTATAAATTAGAAATTGCTCATTTGTTTAACTAAACACCCAAACAACCCTTTAACTATATAGTTTTGAACTTGAATATGGGTTGAAACGAACCCGACCCATATCTAACTAGTTTCAAAAAATGTTTGTGAAGTGTAAGCTATACGTCTAAGAAGTTTGACGAGTGTTTTAAACATATAATGTATAATCGAGTACATGCCATAATAAATGTATGCATATATTCACTAAGTGTCTATGAAGTTTAGGTATGGAAAAGTGTCAGGTACGTGTCCAGTACCAGTACGGGTACGACTTAATGATAGAAGGTCCCGGGTAACATAGCTTTAAGCATAAACTACTCTAATATTTATTATATTGGGTATCAAACTTCTCTTATTGTTAGAATCTATGTTATTTTCTGGAATTGCAGTTTGGTATCCCCGAATTGTATGTGCTGATTGCCTGGTTCGACCATGATGCACAAAATCTTAATTGCTGATAGGTCCATCCAAAAAACTTTAAGGTCTCATTGTCAAACTGAAGGAAAATCTCTTTCAGCAGAAACTATTCTGATAATATATCCAGAATTCTGTATTTATTCTGTTAGTTATCAAACTTCTCTTACTGTTAGAATTTATGTTATTTTCTGGAATCGCAGTTTGGTATCCCCTGAATTTTATCCTCACACAATTAACGTTTTGTTTTTTGTTTTCAAATGCGTTTGCAGATCGAATCAAGATTGAAGAATGTGACTCTTTAGAATTGGTGTTGGTGTGCTTAGGAGTTGATCTGCTTGTTTTATCGTCAAAACGTTTTTGACCTTTGCTTTTTCTATTTATTAATGTTGAAACCATCTGTAGCCTATTGGTACATTTGTTTTCTTTTGCCTCTTTTGAATTTATGGTGCATTATGGTTGTACCTTACTCTAATCCTTGGGGGTGTGAGCTAATGTATGAATCTATTGTTGTCTATATTTCTATTTTGAAGAAATGTGCAAAAAAAAAAAAAAAAAAAATCTTCTGTGATTTCTCATACTTCACCTGCATAGCCTCTCTCTGCTCAGCTGTTTCATAATAAGATACTGATATTTCTTTCTTTTCGACGAGGTGGATGCCATCGGTTTGGAATTTAGATCGTCCACAAACATTGCCCTTTGCCCTTTGATGTCATTGGTATCGGATTGGACTGTAGACTTTGCATTTTGGCGTTATTGGTTTATAATTGTTGTTTGTGCGCGAACTAGTGTTCAAAGGGCGGCCATACCTAGCGCGGGTAACTCGGATGGTTGAGAGATTTCAACATGGCTTTCCCGGTCTTGGTTTTGATTCCAGACTTCCGGACTGGGTTATTTAAAAAAAAAAGAAAGAAAGAAAGAAAGAAAAAGAAAAAAAGTGTTCAGTGAGCAAACAATCCCAATGTTCAGATTGTTAGCAAAGTCTTATGAATTCCTAATTTTTACCATGACCTTTTATGAGATTTGAGCAGTTTCGCTTTTTATTGGATTTTATTTTCACCCAATCCCTTTCTTTTCTTTACAAATTGGTCCAAATTTGGTGCGGCCTTTCGGAGTCTTTCGCTCCCAATATTTCCAAGGCTTACTATATCTTGAGCAACACATAAAAAAGAAAAAAAAAAGCTCTTAACTCCTTGTTTTTATAAAAAAGAGTTAAAAAAAAGAGACAAAACCAAAAGGAATCGCAATCAAAGGAAATTTAACCGCAATGTCTCGAGAGTTACATTTTCCCGCCAGAACAAGAAACCAAAAAACAACGGGGGGTAAAAAAAAAAAAGAAACCAACGTCAAGAGGAAAATTCGTGACAGAACCCTCCGGATCAGTCAAAACGCCTGGCTCAACGGCGACTGCCCGCCGCCCTGGCGCACCTCTCCGCCGGCCCTCCTCGCCGCGTCCTCCACCCCGCCCAGCGCCAAGCGATAACTCGGCCGCCTGCGCCTTCCTCCAGCGCCCCCCCCTCACCGCCCCTCCACCGCCCTGTATCCTCCAGCTCCCCGCCCTCTCCACCACCGCGCTCCACCTTCTCGCCTCCTCCCAACACACTCCTCCTCCCTCGCCTCCGGGTCCCCGGTCCCCGCAGGCCCCACCGACAGCGCCTGTACTCCGAAACATCTCCTCTCTCAGCACCGCCTCCTCGATCCTGAACCTCCGTGTGCTCCTCGAAAACGCTGCGGTCCGGGGGGCAGGAGGCCGGAGGACAGGGCGCACCCACGAAGGGAAGAGGAGACGCAGCGGAGGGCGCCACTGTGCAGCCGAAGCAGGAGTGCGCCGCGGTGAGCGAGGAGCTGTCCCACGGGGGGAGACACGCGGGGCACGTGGGAGGGCCCGGCGGCGCGGAGCGTGATGTGGGCCGGAGGTTCTGGAGGTGGGGATCGATGAGCGGAGTCGAGGGCCCACTTGAGCTTCAGCTGCGGGAGATCTGCGGCGGCGGGCGTGCGGATTCGTGAACTCTCTCCTCGCACTGCTCGTGCGAGCTCCCGGCAGCTTCTCCGCGCTGGCGGAAAATCAAGAAAAAAATAAGAGAATAATAAGTTACGTGCCTAAATGTCATTCCCTTCAATTTCGGTTTCCGCTTCGGGTATTTGAGAAACGGGGGCGAACTTAACAGGGTTTTGTGCAGGAGCTAGTAAGTGAGAGTGAGAAGCAGGAGGGGGAGACTGGCAATTGGCTTGCCGAGCGTGATCGCGTAAGGTCAGAGGACGGACGGTGGAGATGAGAAGATCGCCGGACCTTCTTCTTCTTCTTCTTATGCTCATTATGAGCTTGCCATGGCGCGCGTTCTTGATAAGCAAGTTTCTTTGGCCCTTCCCCTTCCCGTCGGGGCTCCCACCATGCCAAAAAATTTGCGCCGAGTCCACGGGGGCCAAACTGCAAAAAAGGAAGAGGAGGAGGAGGAATTACACGAGGAGGGGTTTTTGGGGCGTGGTTGCTTTCTTTCTCGGCATCTTTCGGGAGGAGAAACGAGAGAGCAGGAGAGGGGGTTAATTTTCTTGAGGCCCTCGTGAGGGTTTTAACTTTGTATATCACCCTATTTTTATAATAAAGAGGTGTATGATATATCCGTTTAGTTTCTATTTTGGCATGATGTTATGCTTTAGTTCGGTTCAAATTAGCAAGGGGTCGATAATGAGAAATTAGAAAAAAAAAAGCTATTTCACTTATTTACAATAAATAAGTTTAAATAATAATGGTATTTTACCCCCTTCTAGAAATAATTTTATATTTTAGGGTCAATTAACGCTAAGTCGTACTGTATTTTCAATTTATATCTAAATCAAATCGCCTCAGAATCGTGCTAATGAAAACACAGGCGAAAGTCTGAAGATCAAGAACCTCGAGAGCAAAATCAACACATTGATCTCCGCTCAAGAGACGAAGAAAACAGGCATTCCCTGTCCATACCCAAGAGAGTGGGAATCGATCCCATATCCGGCGAAGTTCAACCTAATTAACTTCACGCCGTTTGATGGGAAGGGTTCGCCCACTCAGCATGTGATTTATTTCAAATCACACCTGGGGGTAATCTCTGGCAATGAGCCTCTGATGGTGCGGTCATTCGTCGGCACTCTTCGCGGAGCCGCCTTCGATTGGTATCGCCGCCTCACGCCAGGTAGCGTGAACAGCTGGGACGATATGGAGACCATGTTCCTCACCAATTTCTTCGACGACGACGCCAAGATATCTATCGGATCATTGCTCGATGAGAAGCAGAAAGACGGGGAGTTAGTCGACACCTTCGTCAAGAGGTTCCGGAAAATCATATTTTAGGTGGAAAACATTTCCTATAATTTCTAGAAATTGAACCAAACACCCCCTAAGAGGAAATTGTTTTTTGTAAAATTTGGTAGGTTTTGATATTTTATAGAAAATATTTTTGTAAATTTTTTGTTGAACCAATATCGGATCATTGCTCGATGAGAAGCAGAAAGACGGGGAGTTAGTCGACACCTTCGTCAAGAGGTTCCGGCACAAGGCGATGAACTGCCGGGACCCAATAACCGAGGAATTCATTCTCCAGACTTGCCACAACAATCTTGCACTGGACGTGTTGGAAGCAATGGGAACAGCACCGTCTGACACTTGGAAAGACTTGAAGGTGCACGGTGAACAAGCCGAACGCTTCCTCCGAAGGAAGAAGGCCGAGAGGAACCGACCAACGGTTAATCCACTGAACTCAAACTTCGCCTCTCGTGGTAAGGACAAGGCACCTGCAGCTGCTGATGGTGCTAACCAGACGTCGCAAAAGCAACTCCGAAAATAGCAAAAGGCTTTCGGTCCGAGACTCCAAAGAGAGTATTCCTTCAAGGACGAAGACGTTCCAGCCATCTTCGAATCCCTCCTTAAATTTGGTAGGTTTTGATATTTTATAGAAAATATTTTTGTAAATTTTTTGTTGAACCAAACACAATTTATAGAAATCTCTGAAAAAATTTTAATTACAAATTTGCCATTGTCAGATGTTTTGAAAAAAGTTTTCTCAAAAAGTGTGCAACCAAACAGCCCCTTAATCTCATGTGTAAAGCACGCACGTTTCTTTTTTTTTTTTTATGCTCTGCAAGCTTTCTATGCGAGATTAATCGGGGTATTTTTGGGATTTCGTGCAAATTTTAGCAGCATATAAATACAAGGTGGCATCCAGGAAAAGGTCCAATAATAATTCGATTGGAAAGGGATATTTGTTTGGGCCGAGCTCAATCCAGGCCCATTTTAAAGCAAATATACAACTTTAGAAGTTTTACTCCAACCCAAGACCAGCTGAAGCCAGGCCCATCTCTTTCAGCCCAAGGATATTTTCGGTATTCAGCATCTTTCTCTCGCATATATGGATGATCATCAAAACCCTCGCAAAGTTCTTCAGCACTCAAAACCGCCGCCATCCAGAGAACCCTAATTCCCGCCGCTCTCCGCCGCCGCCGATCAGCTAACTGATCACTAGGTGATGGGTAGTTGAAGTGATACTTGTTCGCGTGGAAAACTGTATCTTTCTTCATTAATGAGATAATTGTCATCTTGGATTACAAAGATCCGGTCTTTTATAGATCCGGTTACAACTAAATCAAAGAAAAAAAGTAAAAAATTACAACTTTCCTCTTGTGAACAAATCGCGAGCTCCTGTTTTGCGGTCGCTCGCTTTGTGGGTTCTTTGCCTGCGCCGGGGTTGTTTGCCGTGGACCACCGCACGATCTAGATCCGGACAGATCTACGCAGTATAACGGGTATTATTTCACGAAGGAAATAATAGCCGGGGAGGATTGATTCACCAAGGAAACAATCGTCCAAGTCTCGGGATCTAAGACCAAGCTTAGATCCGGAGTGTAACAACATAGATCTGAGATCTTGATCCCCTCAAACTCCTGCCTTTTTTGTGATGCGGGTGCTCACCGAGAATCAGATCCGAATGTCCAAGTCTTCAAGCCTTCAAAAACTCCATCAGGATCCTGAAAGGGCATGGTATGGCCTTTTTCTAGTTTTGAGTAAATTTTAGTATTATTACTGTTTATTTCCGATGAATAATGACAAAATGATGCACTATATAGCTGCGATTTATCTGCCCAATTAGTATTTGTTGATAGAAGTTATGAGTTTTCGTTTTATAGTTTTGTAGTTTTTATTATATTAACATGAACTATTGACGATGCATGTTCTCCAATAAACTATTGTGAAGCATAACGTTTACTATTTTGAATCGTAATGTAAAGTTGAATTCCCATTGCCATCTTCTATCTGCCTGTAGATCATCAAAGCTTTCGTAAAGTGTACGTTTGTATCATCAGAAGTCAGCACTATTGTATCTGCTTGAGAGTTTTAAGAGTATATACATTTCTTTGAGCACATATGTTCTTTTGTTAAAATAGTGGCATTTTGAGAAGTATTGCAATTGTGATTAGAATATAAAATTCATTTCTTTCTGGGCATGTACCCTGGAATTGGAAATTTATATTTCAAAAGGAAGTTTTAATTCTAGTAGTAAATGTTTGTTAATTGCATATGTTCATGTAATACGTCTAAAAAACGGAAATACTTTCTCTTGCTGATACACTTAAGTCTTAATATTGTGATGTAACTTAGTTTACTAAATTTGTATAATGTTTTTTCCCTGTTACTGATGTGTATTACTGTTAAATGCTATTTAGGGCTTGCTCCGGAGATCCCTGAGGATCTGTACCATCTGATAAAGAAGGCTGTTGCCATTAGAAAGCACTTGGAAAGGAACAGGAAGGACAAGGACTCCAAGTTCAGGTTGATCCTTGTGGAGAGCAGGATTCATCGGCTTGCTCGCTACTACAAGAGGACCAAGAAGCTCCCCCCGGTGTGGAAATAGTAAGTGATACTTGTAGTGCGTTATCATTTTTGATTTTATTCCCACTCAATTAACTGAATAGGTCAACGGTTGGAGCATTTATTTTTGTTTCCTCCCTTTAATAGTATGCAACTGCTCCTTGGATGCAGCAGCGACTGTATCCCTGTCGTGCTATATGTTTTTAATTTTGTATCTAATTATTATCTTGTTGGCTACTCGAATCAACTGGTGACACTTTTTTTTGTACATAATTATGCCTACTGTAAGTTTGTGTGAATTTCTTGATATCATGATTGTTTTCTTGGATAGTTCAAATTCACTTTTTTCTGTTGTACCATAACAAAATTTTTCATGTTGACTTAATTGAATACCCTTTGTTACGTTGTATGAGTATGGTCATAATGTAATATTGAACTGGACACACGAGGTCTTGAAATATTAGGAGATGGTTTGGGATTGTAAGCGTTAAGAGAATAGAGTTTTAGATTCTTATAGTATATAAGATTGGTGTTTAATTTAGATCTTTGTCGGTGAAAACCAAAATGAGTTGACCTAGAATTACTAATTTTTGAACGGTTAACTTAAACCAAAGTAATTGGTTTAGAACCATGTTGAGGGGACTTAGGAAATATCTAGCGTAGGCAGAAATGTAACTATAAAAAATAACTGATCCATAATTATTATCCTTCTTCCCACTGCATCTAGTGGTACCTTCTCTTATAATTGTCAGTGCAAGCCAAACCGACCCATACTGGCCACGGCATAGGATCAGTCATGTGACATACTGCGTTATCTTCTGCAATAGCCTTGACTGGCTTGGAAGATGCTATTTTATTACTGCCCTCTGATGTTCTGTTACTTATCTGTTACCTTTCGTCCTTCAGATGCACAATTTACAATTGTTATCCTCCACCCCCATTGCATCAAGTGGTAACTTCTGTTAGTTCTCTTATAATTGTTAGTACAAGCCAAACTTCAGCATTTGGATCCATGATGTGAGATATACTGCGTTATCTTTCTGCAATAGCCTTGACTGGCTTGGAAGATGCTATTCTATTACTGAGATCCAAAAGCAGGCTCAAATTTTTTTCCCTCTGATGTTCTGTTACTTATCTGTTACCTTTTGTGATTCAAACGCACAATCTACAATTATTATCCTTCATCCCATTGCATCTAGTGGTACCTTCTCTTATAATTGTCAATTCAAGCCAAAATTTAGCATTTGGATCGATGATGTGAGACATACTGCGTTATCTTTCTGCAATAGCCTTGATTGGCTTGGAAGATGCTTTTTTTTTAATACTGAGATCCAAAAGCAGGCTCAAATTCTTTCCCTCTGATGTTCTGTTACTTATCTGTTACCTTTTGTGATTCAAACGCACAATCTACAGTTATTATCCTTCACCCCATTGCATCTAGTGGTACCTTCTCTTATAATTGTCAGTTCAAGCCGAACTTTAGCATTTGGATCGATGATGTGAGACATACTGCGTTATCTTTCTGCAATAGCCTTGACTGGCTTGGAAGACGCCATTTTATTACTGAGATCCAAAAGCAACCTCAAAATTTTTCCCTATGAGGTTCTGTTACATATCTGTTACCTTTTGTGATTCAAACCTACAAAAACGAAAAATTGACAAATCTTTTGTTGTTCGGTGATCCTCTTTAATTGGATGTTGGAAAATGAATGATCCAATTGCTCACTGCCATACAGTTATTGCTCCCAGTAAATCGCTTGTAGGTGTCGCATGGAATTGAAATTGGTGGAAGATAAATTACAGAAAACTTGGGTAAATGATGTGACAAGAAACTGCGTTGTCTTTCCACAATAGCGTTAAAAACAACTTTGCAGATGCTCTTATGTTATTGATCTTTCAATATGCATGAATTCTCTTTGTTTGGATTCTTGCAACTGTTGCCGTCAATCATGTTAATATCTGCATGGAGAAATGATACCATGATAGCCAACTTGAGTTATTTTTATTGAATCCACAATATGTCAATCAACTATTTGCATTCACTTTCTACTTTACAACTAGAAAATCACATCATACTGTTCTTTGTGACTAAGAGCTCTTTGCTTCAGAAATGCGCATCATTTGTAGGCTATTCTCTCTTTTTTCTGTGTACTTTTAGGTTCATCATGAGATAATTTGCCTTCTTTGTTCAACATAGTAATAAAATCACCTGAAAGTTTAATTTCTCTACAATAATTTTGCAGTTGCCATCAGCTCCTATAATTTAATTCATTTTACTAATGTAATTAAGGAAAAAAACCATTCTTTTCAAGTAAAGTTACCAAGGTAATGTCAAATTTCAACTTGAAAGATTCAAAACATTGTATGCATGCGGATGAATTTTCTTTTCCCTGATAAGTATGCTGTCATATTTATCTTGACTTCCACTATTCCCTTAAATTTATTTTGAGTGAGCCTTCTTAAATATTATAACTAGCCGTTTTATGAGATTATTAACTTCAATTATTTTGTTCCTTTACAGTGAATCTACAACTGCCAGCACTCTCGTGGCGTAGTAGAAGTATCTTCTCCTTGGGAAAATGCTTCGACGTTTCGATGATGAATTTAGAGAACAGCTCCATCCCTTAACGTGGAAGTCATTGATGTACTGAAACTTCAATTTTTTGTGAACCGTATTATTGTGTTCGTAGCGAGATTAGTATTTGAATCTTAATCTGAGTTAAATGTCGGAGTTTTATGCCAAAATCATCAATTTCCAAGGCTATGGCAAAAGTAATGTCACAAATCGTTGATTCCACATTTTGTCATCTTGATGATTTTCTCGTTGATGTTCTTGAAGAAGTTATTGGGATGTTGGAACTTAATTGATGCTCTATGTTTTTGTGACAAAAGTAGCATCCTAATTTGTGCGTTCTCCTGCGCAAATTTATATTGAAAACCTCGAATCATCTCTCTCCTCAATCATTGAGTTTTTTTTTACAAAAATCGATCTATAGAAGAGGAGAGGGATGATTGTGGAGGGGATCTCAATGCAAATCAGGTGGACCCTCTCCTCAATTATCTCTCTCTTTTTCTATACAAATCAGGTGGACCCTCTCCTCAATCATCTCTCTCTTTTTCTATACAGTGCCCATGGACACTCTATAAAAAAACCCATAAATTAATGTTGGTATCTAAAAGAAGAAATTTTCTAAATAAAATTCACTTAAAAAAAAAACCGATCCCATTGAGTTTTTTTTACAAAAATCGATCTATTTTTTTTAATCTGATTCCTTAATAGTCGGGGTTTTCAATCCGACTATTTAGTACATAAAATGTTAGAGTTTAGGGTTATAATTGAGAGTTTGTAACATCCTTAAAAAAAAAGTAAAAACCTGACGTGGGCAAAGACGGAAGTGCAAATGCTTTCAGCCCATTCAAGTCCCCGGCCGGCCCATACAAAAGAAAAGACAGTGCTTTTTGGCGCGCGCCGGCAATCGACCGAGCGAGCAGAAGGCAGGGAAAGGTACGGACAGAAAAAGAGCGGCAATGGTTCTAGGGTTACAGCAGTTGTCGGAGCGCGTCGGCGATGCGAGCGAGCAGAAGGCAGGGAAAGGTACGGACAGAAAAAGAGCGGCAATGGTTCTAGGGTTACAGCAGTTGTCGGAGCGCGTCGGCGATG
>NW_017972751.1:0-12414 GCF_001876935.1 Asparagus officinalis
TATATATATATATATAGAGAGAGAGAGAGAGAGAAACCAATAAAATGTGTGTGTATATGATATTGAGCTTAGAGTACTTAACACACATAATATAAAACCTAAACTAAATTACCCAAGAGAGAGAGAGAGAGAGAAACCAATAAAATGTGTGTGTATATGATATTGAGCTTAGAGTACTTAACACACATAATATAAAACCTAAACTAAATTACCCAAGCTATCTAGATCTTCGAAGAAGCTCGACTTGGTAAATTTATGGATTAAGCTTGAACATAGATCTTCAACTTGAATTGTAAGGCTTCACTCTATTATTCCGCCAATCTCCATTGGATATGATCGTGAATGCTCGATTCCATCTATCCTCTAACATATTGTTTGCCTAGAATAATTACAAAAATACAAACACTAGACAAACAACATTAGTGATAAATTATTTGTTAAACATCATCAAAACAAAAGGACCCAACAGAGTTGACCTAAGGAGAAGCCGACTCGGCAAGTCGGGTAAGTCGGAATTCCTGGTGGTCCTGACCATCAATTTGATTTGAGCGGTGCATGTAGGGGGACACATGTCCATTGTTAGTAAAGGATCATACTTTAGCGACTGAAAACACCATAACAATTTGAAATGACACACATTGTAGTTATTAATTTGTTCATTATTTTCATAGTCTTGTTATATACAATCCCAATTGCAATTCTGTAAAACATTATCACAAAGAAAATTTATTTTTTCTTTTCTAAAGAAAAAAGAAGAAATATGACTTTTTAATACAAAACAATCAGATTAGTGAAATTTCTTATTAAATGATAAAGAAATTTCTTCCTATGCTCCAAGTAAGAGTGGAAGTGAACCAAATAATTAATAAATTGTTCGGTTATTATTAGTCAAGATATTCGATCATATTCCATTTGGTAGTTCATTTTAATAGTCGGCAAAATATTTTTTAGTATTCGACTCATAAATGAATAGAATTTAACCACGGTTATATTCAGTTCATTTGATTATTAAATATTTGTTTATGCTATGCATTTTATTCATCTAAATTTAATTTATCATAATTTATTTATCTTTTAAAGTTACACTTGAGATATTAATCATGCCGACATATATCATTACAAAATATCTATAAGAAATAAATTATTATTCTAATTTTAATTAATATTATATTCTTAAGTTGCTAAAACAACTTTGCTAGAAAGTGGATTATATAGATTTGAAATATATAATGAGATGCTATTTTACTTCTATATTATTGCACTAAATTAATTTTTTATCTTATATAACATTATAAATATTACTATTACTATTGATAAATAATAAATATTAAATTTAATAATTTTATTCATGACATACCGTAATAGCCATCATCTAGTTATGCAAAATGTAAAACATAAAACAAAATAAATAATTTACCAACGTAAAATTTGAACCCATGACCTCAAATTAATTAATTAATTAACCAAATGCCTCAACCAAGTGTTCTAGCAAGTATCCATAAATACTTATGGCATAATGGTCTAATTAAACAAATCGAATTTGAACACCTCTAACTATTCGACGCGGATTCGAATTCGAATGTAGATGTATTCGATCAAATTTGATTTATTTCAACCCTACCTCCAAGATCCTACTTTTTAAAATTATTGAGTAATGGCATATAAAGAATAAAGAAAAACACACACATCTTTTTCAACCAAATTTGACCCGTGAAAGAGTAGAGATATGTTAAACTCACAAAATCCCCTGAGCTTTGGTGGGGTTTCTCACTAGACCATCTTGAACTTTCTTTCACCATGCTAGATACATGTTGGGTATCTCACAAAACCTCTTTAAATTTTTATAGTTTCCTAATAGACATCCTAACCATGTCAATAGCTATCTCTAAATATTTTTTTTTTCTAAATACTGTGCAAGTGTTGCAAATGGATGTATTTGAAAAAATTAGTGATTTTCAATTTTTAAAGATGTATTCCATTGCTAATCAAAGAATGAGCGTGATAAAGTAAGATTAATTAATTTACTTATTCATTAGATAATTGTTTCACATGTTCATAAATTTTAAATTACGTACACTAAGAAATCAAATGAAGTCCTATATACTCTCTCGAACTGAAAACATGAAAATTTGAAAATCAATATTTAATGGCTCTTGTAAAAATTCAGAAATTTTGCGGTTGTTTCGTTTGTTGAGGGGGGAAATATTTCGGTAGAAAGGTTGGAATTGGATTTGAGAGCTCTTTTCCCTATGAATAAATACTGGGATGTTAGACTTTTTACTAATGGAGAAATGTTGGTTAGAATTCAACCATGGAAACAAATGGAGGATTTGATAAAAATGGGGATTATTACTCTTCGCTCTTGTAAAATTAAGCTTCGAAGATGGAATGCATGGGAAGGTAATGTTTCTGAAAAGAGAAATGCTCAAGTATGGATCAAATTGAAAGGGGTTCCCCCTCATTTATGGAGTAAAGAGGCCTTTGGGTTGATGGTTAAACCTTTTGTTGATCTGATTGATTTGGATCCTTTGACAAGCGTTGGTACTGCTTTAATTGATGATGTTTTGCTTATCAGATGCTTGGAGTATATTGATATTCCTAAAGTTTTGAAAATTCTGGTGGGGAAAAATCAATATAATATTAAGGTCTCTATTATGTCAGTGATGGGAGATTTTGTGGAAGCAGAAAAGAAAAAACAAAAAGTTGATCATTTGAAAGATAACAATCAGAGTTCTTACAATGATAAGTGGTTTAAGGGGAGGAAGGACAGTGGAACTGGATCCTCTTCTTTGAAAGATTCAGATTCTAGTTCTTGGAATATTAGACAAGATTTGAGAAATAATCCCTGGAGCTCACCAGCAGCTAGATTGTGGGCTGAAGCTAGGAATTTTTATCAGAAGAGCAATTCTAAATGGGGAAAATGGAATGAAAATTCCTGTATAAGTGCAGCTGAGGAGCAAATCCCAGAGCAGGTGGTCGTTATTGAAAATATTGACATTTCAGAGCAGTTGTTTGGGGTAGAAGAAGGTAAAGATAAGGATTGTGATATGGAGATGAAGGATCATGTGTCTGTCAAGATCCCAGAACTTTTTGAAGAACTTAATGAGGAAGAAATTTTTAGGGAGGCTGATAATGACAAGGCTATTATGGTCAGTGAAACCAACTTTTCAAATCAATTGTTTGCTATTGAGGAGAATGTTAATATAAAGGACAATGTAGAAACAAGGGATCATCCATCTCCTGAGTCTTCTATGATGAAGAAAGATAAAGGGAAAGATATTATATTTAGTAAAGATAATGAGTATGATGTTTGGCTACCAGAGTTCTCACAGGAGAGCTTTTGTAAAGAGAAAGAGAGTGAAGTCCTTATGATTCATGTTTGGCTACCAGAGTTCTCACAGGAGAGCTTTTGTAAAGAGAAAGAGAGTGAAGTCCTTATGATTCAACCTCTAAATTGCCTGCCTCCAGTTGACCAAGAACTCAAGGCTAAGTCAAAAATTTCTTATGTTAGAAGATGATCCAGATTTGAGGACCTTGAGCCTATGTCTGCGTTGGACAGAGCTTCTGCGAGAGCTGCTTCAAAAAATGAATCTACCCTTGGGGGGTCTTTAGGTGGATCAGGTGAGAATTCTTCTAATCTGGGTTCCTCTTTTGTTCCTATTCTGTTTGATTCTTTATCTAATAAAGAGATGCAAATTTTGGCCTCGAAATGTGCCATAATTCTTGAGCCTCAAGGGGATTTTGACCCTTTAAAAAAAGTGAGGCAAATGGAGAAGGAGAGAGCTACGTTGGAGTAGGTTCTCTTCCTTTGTTAGATAAGAGGTGATGATGTTTTTCATACATGTTGGTCACATGGAATGTTAGAGGTCTTGGTTTGAGTACAAAAAGATTTGGTGCAAGAGATTTTTGTCTCTTAAATAAGTTTGAGATTATTTGTCTTCAAGAAACTAAACTGGATGTTGTTGATGACAGAATTTTAAAAAGTCTGGGTAGTAATATGTTTGAATGGGTTGTTTTACCTTCTGTTGGATCTTCAGGAGGTATTATGATTGGTTGGAATAACAGTAAATGGTTAAAAATTCAGGACTTTTCTGGGGATTATGTTTTGACAGTCATGCTAAGAAATAAGAGAAATGACTTTGTTTGGTCTATTTCTTCTGTGTATGGTCCCCATTGTAATAGAGAAAGACTTTTATTTTGGCAAGAACTTAAGAGTGTGAAGACAAGGCTTTCAGGACCTTGGGTGGTTGTGGGTGATTTTAATGTCACTTTGAATTCAGTTGATAGAAAAGGTAAAAACAACTACAGAAAAGAAATGGAAGAGTTTAGAGAGGTGATTAATGAATTAGAATTGATTGATAGTCCTTTACATGGTAGGAAGTTTACTTAGACTAATAAAAGAAGTGCTCCCTCTATGGCTAGGTTGGATAGAGTTTTTTTAACTCTGAATGGGAAGATAAATTTCTATTTTCTAAGAAACAAGGTATCTGCAGTCAGTTGTCTGATCATGCTCTCATTTGTTTTGATTGTGGGGATAACCAACAATTTGTCAAAAAATTCAGATTTGAGAAGATTTGGTTACAATTTGATGATTTTATAAAGAGGGTACCTGTTTGGTGGAATTGTGCACCTAAAAGTGCATCTGCAGCAAAAAATATTGTTGGTAAGCTGAGATTTATGAGAAAATGTATTAAACAATGGGTTCAATCTAACTTTTATAGTGTTAAAAAGAGGAAAAAGGAACTGTCGGATAATTTGTTGGAATGGGAGATTATAGAGGAAGATAGAAATTTGGAAGATGATGAATTAGTCAAAATAAATGATATCTCCATTCAGTTGAATAAGATTTTAGTTCAAGAAGAACAGATGTGGAAACAAAGGTCAAAAGCACATTGGCTCAAGGAAGGTGATAATAATACTGCTTATTTTCATAAAATAGCTAATGACAGGAAAAGAAATAATCTGATTTCTTCAATTTCAGTGAATGATATAGAGGTCAGTTCTGAAGAAGGTATTGCTCAGATTTTTTCTAATCATTATAATTAGATTTTTGGTCAGAATGAACCTTTTAGATGTCAGCTGGATTGGAAGAAGTTGTTTCCCTTGGAAGATTAGGGTTCTAATGAATTAGAAAATCCTTTTTCTGAGGAGGAAGTTCATAAAGCTATTTGTGATAT
Source organism: Asparagus officinalis (assembly GCF_001876935.1). NCBI lineage: Eukaryota > Viridiplantae > Streptophyta > Magnoliopsida > Asparagales > Asparagaceae > Asparagus > Asparagus officinalis. The sequence goes on from NW_017972751.1 coordinate 5,178, forward strand.
GAATGATGATAAATCTCCTGGCCCAGATGGTTTTTCTGCCTTGTTTTATCAAGTTTTTTGGGAAACTGTGAAAAGTGATATTATGAAGCTGTTTGTGGAGTTTTATGAAGGTAAATTGGAAATAAACAGGCTCAATTATGCTCATATTGTGCTTATTCCAAAGAAAATGAAGCTTCCATGGTTAATGACTACAGACCTATCAGTCTTTTAAATGTGATTTACAAATTGATTACTAAAGTCTTAACTAATAGGTTGAATCCTAAGCTTGAAAAGATTATTGATCCTGTCCAATCTGGTTTCATTAAAAACAGATTTTTGATGGATGGGGTGTTAGCAGCTCAGGAAATCATTAATGACTGTTTTCAGAATGACAGAAAAGGATGGATTTTATTAAAGTTGGACTTTGTTAAGGCATATGATATGTTAGACTGGGAATTTATCTTGGAGGTTATGAGAGCCAAAAATTTTGGAGCTAAATGGCTAAAATGGATTAACATGTGTTTAAAAGGAGGCATGCCTGCCATTGATATAAATGGTAAAATTGGGAGCTGGATTATGTCTAAGAGAGGGGTTCGTCAAGGAGACCCATTATCTCCTCTTTTATTTGTTTTGGCAGGTGATTCCTTTACTAGGATGATGAGTTTAGCTGTTGATTCTCTTCTTATTGAGGGTTTAGGTCCAATTAATATGCCTCATAAAATCTGTTGCTTACAATATGCAGATGATACCTTGATCTTTTGCAAAAATAAAAAAGAGCAGTTGGCAGTGCTAAAAATGATACTATATTATTTTGAACTTGCTTCTGGTCTTAAAATAAGTTTTAACAAGAGTATACTCATTGCTCTTGAGGATAATGACTCTTTGCAACAGAACTTAGCTGTTATGTTGAATTGTAAAACTGGGAATTTTTCCATCACTTATCTTGGAGTTCCTTTAAGACCTGGAAAGTTAAAAAAAGCAGATTGGTCTCCTTTGATAGAGAAATTTGAAAGAAGGCTAGCCTTATGGAAAGGAAAAACTTTATCAAGAGGAGGGAGATTAGTTTTGGTGAATTTGGTTCTTTCTTTTATGCCAATTTTTTTGGCTATCCTTCTTTTTATTTCCTAAGTGGCTCATAGAAAAAATTGACAAAATGAGGAGAAGATTTTTGTGGACTGGTTCTCTAGATCATAAAGGCTCCTCTAATTTGGTCAAATGGGAGGAGGTTTGTAGACCTAAGCAGTATGGGGGTTTGGGGATTGTAAATTTAAAAATCATGAATAAAGCTTTGTTGGGGAAATGGTGGTGGAAATGGTGGTGGAAATGGTTTGATAATAAATTGGAAATATGGAAACAAATTAGTTTTTGCAAATACTTTGAGAGGAAAAATTGGACAGAATTTTTTCATTCTGGTAGAAACATTTTAACTCAGTTTTGGAGGAATTGTTTTGATAATATTGGTAGTTTTTTATGCAGCACTCTTGTGGATGTGGGAAAAGGTGATCAAACTTTATTTTGGCTTGATATATGGGTTGGATCTTTTACCCTGGCTTCGGTCTATCACTCTCTTTTTAATATCACTTCTTTTCCTTTTGCACCCATTAGTAGTGTGAGAAAAAAGGTTAATAATGAATGGATTTGGAATATTCAGTTTAGTAGACAACTGACTGGAAATTATGTTTTCCAATATCTCAAGTTGATGAATGATATTAGTGATTTTAATTTTGAACAAAGGGAGGACATGAGAAAATGGATTTGGGATACTAAATTTACAGTTAAATCCTACTATCATTTTCTTATTGATGGGGGTTTAAGATTTGATTGTGTAAATCTCTGGAAACTTCATGTTCCTTTAAAAGTGAGATTTCTTGTATGGCTGGCTTTAAGACAGGGGCTAAATGCAAAAGATAAGCTAGAAAAGAAGGGTATTCATTTGGATTTAATGTGTTGTTTATGTTCAAAAGAGGAGGAAAATCACTTCCATTTATTTGTGGAATGTGAGTTTGTATATTCTACATGGAGATCTATTCAATATAAATTGAATATTGATAAGAGTTTTAAGTTGAATTCCTTAAAAGATATTTGGATCAATTGGAATATGGATAAGTGAGCTAAATGGAATGAGGAAAGAGATGTTATTTTATGTTCTCTTATTTGGTGTATTTGGCAGGAGCGAAATGACAGAATTTTCTCAAACAAAAAGAAGAGAGCTCTGGAGGTTTTGAATAAAGTTCTGATCTTTTCATCATTTTGGTTAGGTTCTAAGACTTTATCAGCTCGAACTGCCAGACTTCAGGAGAGGAGAAAGAAGAAAGCTGCTGTTGGACAATCTACAGCTAGAAGGCTTGCGAACACAGTGATTCAGTTGGAATGATTTCTTTCTTCAGTTCTATAAACTTGTTTCGTTTTCTGATGGTTAAAACTATGTTCTTAGTTAAGATAGTCTACTATCTGGTAGTAGTAGTAGCTGACAACTTTCTTATTCATGTTGGAGATGGCTTATACTGTTGTGGTAGAGCTGGAACATGGTTTTGGCTTTTATCTGTGGGGGAACAAGAGTTTTTCTTTTGGTTTGTAATTTCTGTTTGAACTCAAGTGCACATTCTTTTTGGTTGGGAATGTGTATCTTCATGTATCAGCCAATTTTTGGTTAATTTAGCCGGCTGGATTACTGTTATGATTAACAGTAGTCCATCATTTCTCTCAAAAAAAAAAAAAAATTAATGGCTCTAAAATGATAAAGATTTTTTTTTCAAACTTCAATAACAAATATTAACCATAGGATTTTATGTTTTACTTCGTAATTGAAATATGCACCAATATCCAAGTTTATTTTGAAAATCAATTGTGGATCAATATGCTGGCTAGAAATTCAGTCAATGTGACATGCAAATTCAAGCATATAACTATGGACAAATATGAATGACTGAAAGTTAATTTTTAAGTTTTGTAGATGGTTTTGTGCAAAAAAGCGAAGCAACATTAATAGATTAAAAAAAAGAGATTTAAACGAAGGAAAGGAAACATGTAGAGCTATACATAACTGTAAGAACAGATTTATATACTTGGTAATATTTAGGATCCACCTTATATAATACTAAATCACGAACCACGTGCACATGCCCTGATGTGTACACAGACACACGTAAACAGAGGTTGCATACTTTTTTTTTTAAATCATTGGAAGATAATAGAGTTGGAGGACGATGAGTTATTTATGGTATAATGGTAGGGAAGAGGATATGGGAAGGGAATTGGAATGGGTTTTGATGGGATTAATATGATTTATGTGCGTCTAATGGAGTAATTATAAAATTATAATTTAATTGGCACCATTAATTTGGTTGTTATAGGATGAAAATGGGTGAAGAGGTAACTTTTTCATTTTTTAAATATTTCAGTTCAAACTAATAGATTAATTATCATTTGTAAGAAATTATAAAGTTAAAATTATAATAAATAATTAGAATAAATTTCATTATAATACATTTATTTATAATAAGTAACTAATTATGATAATTAATGAAGATTATTTATAATTAATTACATAATTATTATAAATACTTAATTATCATAAAGCTATATTATTTTAGTATTGTAATAATTATTATTATCACTTAAAAGTTATAATCATTAGTTGTAATTTACTTTAATATGCTAATATGTCCTTTCTGTATTATTATCACTTAAAAGTTATAATCATTAGTTGTAATTTACTTTAATATGCTAATATGTCCTTTCTGTTTCTTAGTGACAAAGTACAAATGCATTTTTCCGCATTATTATAGTCTTTATCATGTTATGTATGTATGTTTATATTTTATTCATCAAGAGAAACAAGTTATTATCATTTAAAAGGATTTTTACTTGTGCACGGATTTAATGGTTGATTTGCATCTTAATATTTTTTGGGGGTTTGGGGTGGGAGGTTAGTCAAATAAAACCCATAACTAGAACTAAAACTAGAGTAAAATTTTACAGTGTTAGTCAACTAGAACTCTAACAAAACTAAAACCAGGATAATTATATAAAATTATTCTATTTTTTTTATTTTTCTATAAAAAAATGAGAGTTCTAGTCTCTCAAATCATCCCAAATTTTAGCTTAAAACTAGGTGGTAAAAACTAGAATTCCTATTTATTTTATTATTTTTTATTTTTTATATTTTTTTCTTTACTTCTTTCCTACTAGGTTCATCACCATCATTAGACCATGCTGTCACATCAGATCTCATAACCTCTTAGTCATCTCTGATATTTTTTTACCAAATATTATAATTATATAATTAATTAAAAAGTGAAAAATGTATCAATTCATACTTTATTTAATATTAAAATTGAGATATGAGGGAAAGAATCTCAAGGAGCAAAAAAGGAAGGAAAATTTTGAAAATGTTTTTTTAAACTTTGTTATGATGTTTTCAGTCGCTAAAGTACGGTCCTTTGCCAGCAACGGACATGTGTCCCTCAACATGCACTGCTCAAATCAAATTGATGATCAGGACCACCACGAATCCTAACTTAGCCGACTCGCCGAGTTGACATATCCTTAGGTCGACTCGAAGGGCGGTACTTATCAGTTCTCTTGTCAAAGACGACTTGCTACGAGCCCACCCTCGACTAGTTATTCGACGTCTTGCGGGGTCGACTCGAAAGTTGTTACTTCTCGGCCAAGACAAAGGATGACTTTAACCTTGAAACTCCCCCACTGACAACGTATCAACGTTGTAGGCATTAAAAATTACCTATAGGTCCCAAACACAGCTCAAGATATAGAGAAAGACAAAGAACGTCATCATCTAAGTCAAAGGAGATCATCTATTGCTAAAGGAAGAAAGAAGAACGCAAAACAACGCGACGGAGGGATCGGGACTGTCTCACAGTTGGTAAGACAGTCTACATTATCTTATGTATCCGAGACAATAATTATTATCTCAGATACGCGAGACAGTAAAAGCTATCTCGCCTACTGCGAGACAACTCCCTAGCTTTCTTAACGGTTTTGTGACTTTTCGTGGGGCCCACTTGGCTCCACAACTACTGAGAAATGTGCATGGCTTTCTTAACGGTTTTGTGACTTTTCGTGGGGCCCACTTGGCTCCACAACTACTGAGAAATGTGCATGGTCGGTTATCGATGAGAAACACGCCCACTATCCTCAAAAAACACGACATTAAACACAATTTAAGAGAGTGGACGACGGTTACAAAATGGGCAGAAACCACTCCATTGGCCGAGACAGTAAACACTGTCTCGACCTAAGGGGAAGTGATGCGGCATAAACATGTACCAAAAACATTGCAAGTGCACAACCGTGTTAAGTTATAGTATTTAATATATCGATCCCACGAGGAAGGTGTTTTGTAGGAGAAAATATAAAATTGGTTCTTATTTTGTGTGCGTGACAAATAGGAGTGATGAGTGAATGTGATTGTGAAGAGATTGAGATAGTGAAAATGGTGTGTAAATAGGTACAAAGTGTAAGTGAGAGTGGATTTGAAAAAGAATGAGTATGATCAATAAGGTGAGAAGGAAAAATGAATAAAATCAAGAAACAAATAAAAAAAATCAAGAATGAAGAACAAAATTCTAGAATAAAAGAAAATACAAGAAATTAAAGATGGTGGATTCAATTATAGATATGGGTAATCTACAATTAAACTCACTTCTTAGAAAATGTTGATTCCCTAGAGGGTTCTAGCCTAAAGGCGAATCAAACAAAATAAGAATAAACAAAAAGAAAAACTAAACCCAAGAGGGTTCTAGCCTCAAGGTGAATAGTATAATAAAATAAATTGCAAAAATCTAAACTACAAAATAAAATTGTAAGAATTAAATGCAAGAAAATAAATTTATTCTATAAGCATGAAATAAATCTAAGGCAAGAGGGTTCTAGCTTCTTGGCTATTTAACAAGAAAATAAAATCTAAACTACAAGCATAGAAATAAATCTACACTAATAAGCAATAAAAGAGAAAAAGAAAAGAATGCAAACCTTCAAATAATTCTCCATCTCCATCTTCATCTTCATCATCCAACAAAGAGAAGAAGAGAAAAATTTAAAGTGGTGAAAAAATTATTATTATTAATTGTAACAAAAAGTTATAATTTTGGAAGATCTTCTCAATTAAGAGTAGCCCTCCTCTCCAAAATGAGTTACAAAAATTTTCACCCCTTTAACACCTCACTCTCTACCACTATTTATAATAATATTCAATGAATATGAGCTATTAGATTTGTCTTGAGCCCCAAGCAACAATCTCCACCTTTGAATTTGTTTTTTGTTCTTCTCTAGCCCAACATAGGAGGCCCATATGATTTTCAAAATTAAATAAAACTTTGGTCCAATGGAGATCTGCAGCAAAGAAACAAGTTCGGCCCTTCATTTGATTTTTAAAAATTAATTCTGCAAAAGTCCGGTCCTCATTTACAAGTCCGGCCCTATTGGCTTCATTTGATCTTCCAAAATTAAAAGCCAATTCCGCAGTCCAAAGTCATCAATCAAGTCCGGTCTCCTATGCATTTGTTTGAGAAAAAATGAAGTCTGGTCTCCTATGCTTTTGTTTGAGAAAAAATGAAGTCCGGTCCATATGATTCTGCTGCAGCAATGCTTGTCCGGCCTATGGAAATCTTCATTTGATTTTTAGCAAGTCCTTGCCCCATCCAACTCTGAAGCACAGTCCGATCATTCAAAAGAAAATCAAAATGCAATTTCATAGTCCATTTGATTTTCGGCCCATTCACTTCATTTGATTTTCATTTGATTTTCAATTGATTTTTGGCCCATTCAAACTCTGCAGCACAACTCCGGTTTCCATTTGATTTTGAAAAATCAAATGCCAACTTGCCAAGTCTGCAGCACTCACATTCCCATTTCATTTGATTTTCAAGATTAACTCTTTGCATCCAAGTCCGGTTCATTCTAATTATTTGCATCCAAGTCCGGTCCTTGGTGTAATCTTTCTTAATGGGCTTTGGGCCTTCTAAAATTCAAATATTCACTTGTGAAACAATAAAAGGAGGAGCTGCCATGGACATTTGGGACATTTAGGCTTTTGGGCTTTTAAATTCAAATTTCCAATTGGCTTCATTTCTTCATTTAATCTACGGGTTTTTGTTGAGAGATGGGAGTTTGAGATTTATTCTTCATTAACCTGCAATTAAAGATAAAAACAATTATTAGTAGTATATTTATTCATATAAAATAGATAATGAGGGTATAAATTTGTAATAAAAAGTGATTATCAAATACCCCCACA